>NC_092734.1:21321884-21621884 GCF_047496885.1 Scyliorhinus torazame
ACGCATGTTATATTAAAAGGCAGGACATCTTAATAATCAAAACCTAGACAATACAACAGTAGCCAATTAATTTCAACATGGGTAAATTTCATCTATTATTTTTAAAACTGCTTCGATTTTGCAACTTACAATTTCTAGATGCAACAGAAATTGTATATTCATGATGTTTGCAGGCTAACATAACAATGAACGCATGCGAGATCATACACTTGCCATATTACATTTATTAGTTTAATTGGTCATTGTGGTCACCATTTGTTTATTCACTTTGCTCAAAACAAAATGTAGAACTAAAAATACTATTTTGGGGAGGAAATGGGAGAGAAACCATTAAGGAAAAGCAGAAAAAATATAAGCTACAAATATCAATTTCAGGAAAGCATGAAAATTAAAATTGAAATTATCAATTGTAATACTATTGATTGATAAATAAACATAAACAAAAATAAGTTTCTTTTGAAAAAAATGAATTAAAACAGCCAGTGAAGAAAACATCACCAGGCCTATTTTAGGTTGGAACTCAGTGTAAAAGCTGGCTCTTTGATGGCACTGCGCAGACAAGGCAACCCTGAAAACGCTAATAGCCATGATTAATGAGAATGGGCTAGAGGAGAGCTGGGACACAGCCGGCACATATATCATTCCTTCCCATCAGCTTCACATACTCCCTACCTCCTTCTCCAACCAACAAGGCACCAAGGTACCTTAAAATAAAAAGGATACTCTTTTGTTCACACTATATTGATGTAAAGAAATTACACAAAATGTGTCAAGAATGGTCAAAAGAATAAGAAAACTGTGCAAGATATTTGAGTGACATTCGAGGGAATATGCACAGGCTATAATCATTCAAGTTTTCAGCAACTTGACTCTTCACATGCTGAAGCCACATTTTCAAGGTCTTATCTGCCATATGGTTCCCTGTTTGGATGATTTATTAGGTGTGGAAAGTGCACTGATAAATTTTACTGCATTTCCCTGCATAGGCAACCCACAGTGTCAATAACGAAGCTCAGAACGCTTTAATGAAAATTGTAAGCACCAAAGGGTAACCATTTATTTATGAGTAGCTATAATATTACTGGTGCAAAATTTATCTTCCCTTCTCACGCACACTGCAGAAACCAAATCTGGTCACAGAGAGTAAGAACATATCCATATGTCAGCTACAAAGTAACACCGCCTCTCCTTGCATTATAACTAAGCATTATGGATACTTGGTCCAAATTACAATATTTAGAATTTGTCCATAAATAAGCAGGTGCTGCCTGTCAAGCTATTAAATGAAAATGATAGGTAACTTCATTGTTTCTTTTATAAAGAAACATTTGATTTCAAGAAATTATAAAAAGCTTTGGTTTCAATAAATTATAACATTTTCTTCCTGAATTAGATATTCAACAACAGTAGCATTGCTTTCCTATTAAAAAATACAATTTACTAAATAATCAGAAACGGGCGGGATTCTCCGCTCCCACGCCGAAGTGGCCGCGCCGTCATGAACGCCGTCAAGGTTCATGATGGCGCGGAACGGCCCCAGTCCCGACCGATTCAGGCCCTGACAATGGGCCAGGATCGGGGTTGCGTCATCTACACACGCCAGGCCTTGTCGCCCGCGTAAAAGCGGCGCCGCATAGATGACGCGGCCGGCGCCACATAACGAGCGTTATCCGCGCATGCGCGGGTTGGCCGGCGCCAACCCGTGCATGCGTGGTTGCCATCCTCTGTAAGTCCGCCCCGCAAGAAGATGGGGGACGGATCTTGCGGGGCCGCGGAAGGAAGGCGGTCCTCCTTCAGAGAGGACGGCCCGACGATCGGTGGGCACCGATCGCGGGCCACCCCACAGTCCAGGTAAAGCCCGGTGCAGGATCCCCCCTTGCCCCCCCACAGGCCGCCCCCCCAGCATTCACGCACCTCCCACGACTGCAGCGACCAGGTGTGGACGGCGCCGGGGGGAACCCGCCATTTTGGCCTGGCCGCTCCGCCCATCCGGGCCTGAGAATAGCAGGGGTGCCGGAGAATCGCCATTTTGGGTACTCCGGCGATTCTCCGGCCTGCGAAACCCGACCGGGCCATTCCCGCTGCTTGGGAGAATCGCGGGAGGGCGTCGGACCGGCGTCCCCGGAAATTTTGGCGGCCCAGGCGACTCTCCCAACCGGCGTGGGAGTGGAGAATCGCGACCAACATTTTAGCTAAAAACCTTGTATATCCCATAGAACAGATTATTTCATATAAATGTGCACTGCAGAACCTCACTTATGAGAGAGTGCCGGGAAAATAATTCTATGAAGAGGCTCAAGGAAATTTAGCACTTTAATATTGCTGTATCACAAAGAAAATTACTTAATGACTGTGCAGATTTAAATGAAAATGCCAGGCTTCACCAATTTTTTACCAATTCTTTTCAATTCCTGTCACAAAAGGGATGCTTCTACATTTCTTTGTGAAAACCTTTTTAAAATTAAAAAGTAATCAAGCAACAATGCTAGAAAGATTAAACTGCCAACAGAAACTACCACCACACCTGTGGCTAGGATTATTAAAGTTTCTACCATGCAGAAAAGAGGTTAGAAAACTGGATAAAAAATTAATCTAATCAAAATTTCAACATGAACCTGCCAAGTACTTATCCAACATGTGCACAGCTTACAAAACTTGTAACATGTGTCTCATAAAATGATCTTTCAGTTAGTTCAACCGACAAGTGGCACTCAGATCCATTTGAGCGAGATCCACTTCTCATCGTCCTTGTCAGTCTAATACCCTCAGTCTGACCCTCTCTCACAGCTCCCTAGAGAACTATGGGATCAGTTTTATAGACAAAATTTACTAGAAAAGGCCAAAGCCTCTGTCATAGCCATTTAATAAGTTTAGTTTATGGTCAGTTATAGGTGAACATTTCAGCAATTCAATTTGACAACTGTATGTTTTATTTGAGCTCCACAAAATAAACAGTCAGTTTGTTATGTTTACAATTTTTCAAAAGTATGGACTTAAATCAATCTTATTGGTAGGTTGCAATTCAACATCTCCAAATAAAAACATGGATAGACTCTCCAATTATGATAACATTGCAGCCTGGGAACGTATAGCCAAGAGAAGCAATATCATAACTACCAGAAATATTTCAAATATACAGCTTTATAATTTGGTTTTAGATTTATTATATGTAATCAAACAAATTTGTACCTAAAAGTATCAAAGCAGCTGATTCACAAATGGAGTTTAAAGCTTGCTGCCAATCATTTTTTTTTCTGGAAAGTGAAGTGATACATTGCAAGATATTAAAATGATGAAAAGAGAGGGTGGCACGGTGGCGCAGTGGTTAGCATTGCTGCCTCACGGCGCCAAGGTCCCAGGTTCGATCCCGGCTCTGGGTCACTGTGTGGAGTTTGCACATTCTCCCTGTGTCTGCATGGGTCTCACCCCACAACCCAAAGATGTGCTGGTTAGGTGGATTGGCCACACTACATTGCTCCTTAATATGAAAAAAAGAAAAATAATTAGCTACTCTAATTTTTTTTTTTAAATGATAAAAAAGTAATACAATCTTTTAAAGTATCCCTCTTTAAAAATAAACAAAAGCAGGGAAATTCATAGATTAGATCAAGTTTAATAGAATGAACTTGAGGTACATTTGAGTGAATGAATAGTTACAGGTCAATATCTGTCAAAACTGGCATTTGGCAAGCCCTGCTGGTAGTAATATTGTGATGCACTTCTATAGATCCATCTTCCGCAAAAGACTCAATGGGGACTGTGAATAGTGAACTGATTATTTTTCAGTCACCGGTATGATTTTTTTTGCACATAGCTTATTGTTTAGGAACAAATTTCATGCTAGTGCACATACACAAATGCACAAAGTAGAATCAGAATAGAAGGACAAATACTGAAGCAGGATTTTTTCAGATGACAAATTCACTGAAATGGTCTAGATGGGCTTTAGTCATCTTTTCCAATCATGGACGTTCCTAAAGAAAGACCTCACTGCCAAGCAATATTTCAAATATATTTACAAATATGAAGAACAATGGTTGTAGAAAACAGCATAACCTCATTGTGGAAGGAATTGGACCATGCTATATGTATTTCGGGTGTAAAACATTTATGCCAACAACTGAAATACAGGACCAAAGTAAATATTCTTAAAAGTGCAACAGATTAAGATTCTATTTCAGCCATAATACTACAAAACATACACCTTTGGCTACCAGTAAGGTGAAAATTTGAAAGAAACAAATGAAATTAACTCAGTATTATTTACCTCTCTAACATGCATCAGAATAACATGGCAAACTCGGATCCTCAGTTGTAACTTCATAAATCTGACCACACACTTCTTATTCCATGCGCAAGTGATCAAATTCTGATAACTGTTTCCACTTCCAACTTAAATGATTCAATGTCATCTACCTAAGTGAGAATAATGGATGCTTCTGCATACCTACAATATCACTCCACAGTCAATTTATAATAAAGCTTGTACCACTTTAATGGTGTATTACAAAACATATGTTCAGTTGATTTTTCTCCATTGCACCTATTCCAAAAACCAAATGTAATGTTATGGTGCATTGATATTACAACATTAGCTTCAATATGAAGTGGTTTTAGCTTCATACTGACACTATACCCCCAGGGGATAACGTTAGCATTGGGCAAAGGAGGGGCAGCACTGATGACTCACAGCGCTGAGGTCCATGGTTCAATCCCGGCTCTGGGTCACTGTACATGTGGAGTTAGCACATTCTCCCCATGTTTGTGTGAGTTTCACCCCCACAACCCAAAGATGTGCAGGGTAGGTGGAGGCCATGCTAAATTGGGTACTCTACATTTATATTTAAAATAAAGCACTGGCATAGGTGAAGATGAGCAATATCAAACGCCAATAAATACTCACCATGCTTAATGTTCCTTCCATTCACCAAATTCAGTGGAAAGGAAAATCAGATGTGATATACAACAGGCAGTTAATTCATCATCGTCCATTTTGCACCATCATCCAAAGTTTGAAATTACCCCTGGAGAGCAAATATCCGTTTAAAAACCGGAACCATCTCTAAAAATTGTTTTATACTCTCTTCTCCAGGGAGTTTCACTCCATTATATTTCAACTACAAATCAGAGTATTCCACTGTATTTGTAGTTTAAGCAATATTACATTACGCTACAAATTCATCTCGAGTCATAACTTGGATTTGAATGCAAGGCTTCCAGCTGAATATCTAATTGTAGCCAAGATAACAACAGCACGGTAGCATTGTGGATAGCACAATTGCTTCACAGCTCCAGGGTTCCAGCTTCGATTCCGGCTTGGGTCACTATCTGTGCAGAGTCTGCACATCCTCTCCGTGTGTGCGTGGGTTTCCTCCGGGTGCTCCGGTTTCCTCCCACAGTCCAAAGATGTGCAGGTTAGGTGGATGTGTAGGTTAGGTGGATTGGCCATGATAAATTGCCCTTAGTGTCCAAAATTGCCCTTAGTGTTGGGTGGGGTTACTGGGTTATGGGGATAGGGTGTAGATGTTGGCCTTGGGTAGGGTGCTCTTTCCAAGAGCCGGTGCAAACTCGATGGGCCGAATGGCCTCCTTCTGCACAGTAAATTCTATGAACAACCGAGTCTACAACCAAATGTTAATTGCAGTAATTTTCCTCAAAAAACAATGCAACTTTTTTTAGTATGACACAATGTACACGCTCAATATTTTAGCTTTCTTTAATCAGATAAATCTTCTGATGTGAATGATCAAATATGTCATGCAGCATTGACGGAAATATGCTTTCCTACCATTTCATATTACAAAGCAACAAAAATTACATTTGAACAGATATTCACACACTGTTAAAAAGCTTGATAATGAAGTTATTGACAAGTAATTCAATTTTTTTCAATGAAATGGCTTTTACTTACGGAACCATTATACCAGTGGACTCACAAATATTATTTTATTTAAATGAGTATATTCATTGAGAAGAATACACTAACATATTTAATTGGATTTTACAAAAATGATTTACTGGTCATTAAGTTCAATTGAATGCAATTAAATTTGTTTATGCCAATTATTGTCACAAACATTTATCAACATTTACAATGCACTTTATAACTTAGATTTGACAAAACCACATTTTTATGCAAAGGTTTGCACACATTTCAAGAGAACATGTATAATATATATTATTTTAATTAGAACTTTCTGACTCTCTACTTTAGAGGTAATCTAGTCACACACTTCTGGTTTATAGAACTCGACTACCTATGCCAGGCTCAATAGCATGAGCAATATCATTCCTTGATTTGCAGGAATTATACCTGTTATGGGCCAGGGTTTAGAAAACTCCAAAGTATACCATGGAGTTCACCTAACCTACAACTGTTTATAGATTTTGGTTATGATGAGCATAAGGGCCTACTCTTCAGGTGTTAGTCAACAGAGGCCTTAAGCACCTTTAATCAAAAACAAAGTTTATTCTACAAATTTAGTTAATATTGTTACAAACACACACAGTAAGCATTTTTAGCAGCTACAAACATAAATATCCCACACAGCTACAGTACTCTATGTACACCCTTAATGAATTCCCCAAGCTGTTTCAATTTAATAAAAACATCCCATAAACCAGTACCCTTTTACCAAAACAGGAGGTTTGAATTCCTTCCAGAAAACAGTTATCACTTTTAAGTTACCAAGTCATCTGGAGACAGCTTTTAAACTGAAGGTAGAGAGACATTTCAAGATACTGGTTTGTCTGAATACAACAGCCAAATGTGAAAACGAAAGCAAAACCCAGAGCCAAACAGCTCCCAGCTCAGAAACGAAAGTAAAACTCAAGAGCCACAGCCCAGCTCCACCCACACATCACGGAAGCCATGTGATAAGACAAAACATTTCCAAAAGGGACATCCCAAGACACCTCTCCCCAAGAAAAAAAATAAACCATCAACTTCAAAGATGGTTTCATTCTTTACCTTTGCATTTTCTTTTAAGAAAAATTGACAATAAATATACTTTATTTAAACAAAAACAAAACAGGCAAACATTTATAGTAACATAGTCCAATTTTAGTTCTTCTTCTTCCTGCAACTGGAATCCCTCTTGATTGACAGTCTCTTTTGGACAAGAAGGTCTCTGCACGATCCATCCATTTCTCTACGCCTCAGCATTTTTCTTTAAGGTCTGGTACTTTAGTTCAATCCGATCACAGAGCCTCTTAGAACATACAGTGCAGGAGGAGGTTATTCAGCCCATCGAGTCTGCACCCTACTTACTTCCACCCTATCCCAATAACCGAATAACCCCCCCTAACGTTTTTGGACACCAAGGGCAATTTTAGCATGGCCAATCCACCTAACCTGCACATCTTTGGACTGTGGGAGGAAACCGCAGCACCCAAAGGAAACCCACGCAGACACGGGGAAAACGTGTAGACTCGGCACAGACAGTGACCCAACAGGGAATCGAACCTGGGACCCTGGCGCTGTGAAGCCACAATGCTAGCCACATGTGCTACCGTGCTGCCCACTTGTAATTCTCCTTGCTCCTTGTAATTCTCTTTGTTGGAGAATTCTGCTTGTAATTCTCCAACACAGGAGCATTGGTTAACACAGCCTTTAGGCCTTCAAATGCCTGTTGACACTTCGCTGTCCACTGAAATTTGGCGCACGTCCGTTAGCAGAGCAACCATGCTGCTAAAATTCAGCACAAATTTTTGGTAAAATCCACTCATGCCAAGAAATCGCATGATTTCCCTTCGAGTCGAGGCATTTGGAAACTCCCCAATAATTTTTGTTTTCACATCCCGTGGGACCATTCGACCCTGTCCAATTGTATGGCCAAGGAATGTAACTTGGGCTTTTCCAAATTCACTTTTGGCTAGGTTTACCACCAAATCCGCCTCCTGAAGTCAATCGAATAACTCCATCAGATGCTTCAAATGTTCTTTTCATGTCAGACTAAAAATCACCAGATCGTCGATGTAGACCGCACAATTGGTATTGTGAAACAACTTGGTTAGTTAATCATTGAAATGTGGCTGTGGCATTTTTCATGCCAAATTACATAACTTTGAATTGGTATATACCATATGGAGTCACAAAAGCTGAAATCTCCTTCGCCCTTTTGGATAAAGGTACCTGCCAGTAAGCTTTAAGTAAATCCAGTTTGGAAATAAAAGCTGATTGCCCCACCTTCTCAATGAAGTCCTCCAAGCGTGGGATAGGATAATAGTCTGTTCTTGTAACTGAATTAACCTTTCTGTGGTCCACACACAATCATTGGGTACCGTCCGGTTTCGGTACCATCACTATGGGTGAGTACCATTGGCTGCAACCCACTTCAATTATGCTACTTTTAAGCATACTTTCAATTTCTTTGTTAACCTGTGCCAATTTTAAAGGGATAAGTCTATATGGATGTTGCTTAATTGGAACAGTATTTCCCACATCTACATCATGTATAGCCATTTTAGTATCGCCACAATCTTGCCCTTGTGTTATTATTAACTCTTTCAGGTCAGTTCGGTTTTTCCCCTGGAAGGTAAGTCAACATTTTATCCCAATTTTTAAGAACATCCTCGTTATCCAATTTAATTTGAGGAATGTCAAATTCAGAGTCATCTGAATTTGGTTCTTCACTTTGAGTTAGAATCACTAAAACTTCCTCCTTTTGCTCTCCTTCCCTTTCAAGCATATTCACATGACACACTCGGTGAGTTTTCCTTCTATCTGGCGTTCTCATCACATAATTCACCTCACTTAATTTATTTTCAATCTGATACGGTCCACAAAACCTTGCTTTTAAAGGTTCACCTACCACTGGTAATAATACTGAAACTTTATCTCCACTGGCAAAACTACGAACTTTTGCTTTCTTGTCCGCTACCTGTTTCATCACATGTTGTGCAACCTTTAAATGTTGTCTAGCCAATTCACCTGCTCTATTTAATCATTCCCTAAAATTTGACACGTAATCCAATAATGTAATTTCAGATTGCTCACTCACCAATTTCTCCTTAATCAATTTAAGTGGTCCTCTTACCTCATGACCAAAAATTAGTTCAAAAGGACTGAATTTGGTTGACTCATTAGGTGCACCCCTAATTGCAAAAAGTACGAATGGAATTCCTTTATCCCAATCCTCTGGATAATCTTGACAATAAGCCCTCAACATTGTGTTTAACAATGCCTGCTGCCACTGTTCTAACGCTCTCTGTGATTCTGGATGGTACGCAGTTGATTTCAATTGTTTTAATCCTAAGCGATCCATAACTTCCTTGAATAACCTTGAGGTAAAATTTGATCCTTGATCCGATTGTATTTCTGTGGATTGTCCATGTCTTGTAAAGAATTTAAGTAACGCCTCCACAATCTTTTTAGCTGTAATATTGCATCCTGGAATTGCCTCTGGAAACCTAGTAGACACACCCATTATAGCCAAAAGATATTGGATTCCCACTTTTCGTTTTAGGAAGCGGTCCTACGCAATCAATTAAGATCCTTGCAAAAGGTTCCTCAAATGCTGGAATAGGTATTAAGGGCACTGGTTTGATCACCACTAGAGGTTTCCCTGTCACTTGACATGTGACTTGATCAACAAAATTTAACTACATCGTTCTGCAGTTCAGGCCAATAAAAAAAATTTGTATTTTAGCTTGAGTTTTCCTTACTCCCAAATGACCTCCTACTGGTACCTATGTGCTACTTGCAACACCTCCTTTCTATACCCTACTGGCAATACCACTTGATGAACTTCTGCCCACTTTTCATCTGCCTGCATATGTAAAGGTCTCCATTTTCTCATTAAGACATCATTTTTACGGTAATAACATTCTCGTATACACTCACATTCCACTTCTGTGAATGTTTTCTGATACATCTGTTTTAGTTCTATATCTTTCTGTTGTAACTCCGCCCATTTTCCTGAACTAAAAATATCCGCCTCATCCTCCACCTGTTCTTGCTCTTTTCCAACCATCTGATCAAGAATCATTTCAGATAATTAAACTTCAACTTTATCTTCACTCTTTGATTTCTCCTCTTGTCTTAACTTGTGACTTTGTGACCTTGTTCATACACAATATGGAAAAGCCCCAGGATATTCGCCCTTCAACAATTCAGTTTTTTGATTTCCCACTGGCTTATCAACCACAATAGGCATTAGTCCTACCTACGATCCAACTATATCATTACCCACGATAAACTGTATTCCTGGACAAGATAATTTCTCTATTACTCCTGCTACCACTTCACTCTTCACTGGACTTTCCAACCTTACCTTATATAATGGGACACTACTCTTCTCACCGTGAATTCCAGATATTACCACTTTTTCTGGCAATATTCCTCTCAAACTACATAACTCCTCATCTCTTACCATCAAAGATTGATTAGCTCCCATATCTCTTAAAATTCTGACTTCTTTACCTAATCCTCCTGATACACATGAGTAAACTTTACCAACACAAGTAAATTCTTTAAGGAGATCTGGCACATTCTTATCAATCACCTCTTGATCAAGCAGTACAATCTTTTGCACTTCCTTCGCTTCAATTGGGCTTTCCTTTACCACTTTAACAAACCCCACTGGCTTATCCTGTTTTACCAGTTCAGCCTTCCCAGTGCTTTTCTTCAACCCCCAACACTGTGACTTTACATGGCCTAGTTTATTAGAGTAAAAGCATCTGAAACTTTTAATTTCTTTTCCACCCTCCTGGATTAATTTTTTAATCTGAGGAACACTCTCCTTATTATCTCTCATCAGATCCCCTTTACCTTAACCACTTGAGTATTTCTCTTTTCCCCAGTTTCTATCCCTCACAGGCTGAAACTGATGTCAAAAAACAAACTTTGATTTATGAACTAATTCATAATTCAAGCGGGAAAGTGGAGCTGAGTCCATAAAAGAGCAGCCATGATCCCACTGAAAATCGAAGGGCCAAATGGCCTACTCCTGCTCCTAGTTCTTATGTTCTTATAACCATCTTCCATTTCTGCTGCTAATCTCGCAGTTTTAACCCTCTGCTTTTCCACATGAGTTCTCACTCATCAGAAATTGAATTTTTTAAACTCCTCCAAAAGTATCATTTCTCTAAGAGCCTAATACATTTGGTCTATTTTCAAAGCCCTTATCCACCTATCAAAATTACTCTGTTTGATTCTTTCAAACTCCATATATGTTTGACCAAATTCTTTGCTTAAGTTTCTAAACCTTTGTTTGTAGGCTCCAGGCACTAGTTCATATGCACCCAAGATGGATTTTTCACCTGCTCATACATCCCAGATACCTCCTCTGGTAGTGATGCAAACACTTCACGAGCCCTACCTACCAACTTTGTTTGAATCAGTAATACCCACATGTCCTGTGGCCATTTCATTTGTTTAGCTACCTTCTCAAATGAAATTAAAAGGGCTTCTACAACCTTCTCATCAAACCTTGGCAATGCTTGTACATATTTAGATAGATTCTCACCAAGCCTTCGACTTTGACGCTCATGCTCACTATCCTCAGATTGTTCGTTTCTCTTTACATCCACCAATTTTAACTGACTGTCACGTTTCATGGCCATTTTCCAAAGTTCAAAGTCTATCTTTTTATCTTTTTCCCTGATCTGCACCTCCCTTTCTCGTTTGTTTTGTTCTGCTAGGGCTATTCTTTCTTTTTCCCTTTCTTCATATTCAAGCTGCTTCAATTCTTTTTCATGCTCAAGCTGCTTGATCTGTAATTGAATTCTTGCCATTTCCACTGATTTTGACTGTGTCTCATGCATTTGTAAATGCTCAACTACCGCCGCAATTACTTCTTCTTTTCGTATTTTGTCAGGTAATGTTAATTGCAGTGGGTTTGCCAAATCTAAAAGCCTTTTTTTAGTCTCTGTTTGTAAGGTAGTACGAGTGACCTTCTGCACCCCCAAAAACACCTGAGCCTCTGAAAGAGCCATAGTCCACAACACACTTCCTACCTAAACTGGAAAACACCACCTGAAAAGCAAACACAAATATGCTCACCCCTCACTGTCTTTAAGTTCACTAAGCCAACCCAATTACAAAAGATAGACTTTTATCCCACGTGCCCCCAATTTGTTATGGGCCAGGATTTAGAAAACTCTAAAGTATACCATGGAGTTCACCTGGCCTACAACTGTTTGTAGATTTTGGTTATGAAGAGCGCAAGGGCCTACCTTTCAGGTGTTATTCAACAAGAGGCCTTAAGCACCTTTAATCAAAAAACAAAGTTTATTCTACGAATTCAGTTAACATTGTTACAAACGCACACAGTAAGCATTTTTATCAACTACAAACATAAATACCCCAAGCAGCTACAGTACTCTATATATAACCCTTAATGCACCCCCTAAGCTGTTTCAATTTAATAACAACATCCCGTAAACCAGTACACTTTTGCCAAAACAGTAGGTTTGAATTCCTTCCAGAAAACAGTTATCACTTTCAAGTTATCAAGTCATCTGGAGACAGCTTTTAAACTGAAGGTAGAGAGAGACACTTCAATATACTTGTTTGTCTGAATACAGCAGCCACACAGCTCCCAGCTCAAAAACGAAAGTAAAACTCAGAGCCACAGCCCAGCACCACCCACACAATGACATCACTGAAGCCATGTGATAAGACAAAACATTTCTTGAAGGGACACTCCCATGACATACCATAAATACATACTTGTATGCAAATTAAGTGGAGTTGGCCATTTGGCCCCTTAAGCCAGCTCTACCCATGCAATACGATCATGGCTGATCTGACTGTGGCCTCAACTCCACATATTCCAATTCGTTTGTTAGTCAATAATCTATCTACCTCTGCTTTAAAAAAACATTAATTGACCCTGCCTCCACCCATCTCTGGGGAAGAGTTACAAAGATTCACATCCCTCAGAGAAAAAAACTCTTCTCACCTTCGTCTTAAGAGAAAGACCTCTTATTTTTAAATTGTAACCTTTATTTCTAGTCTCTCCCACAAGGGAAAACTTCCTTTCAGTCTCCATCCTGACAAGTCCCTCAGAAATTAATCTCAATCTTCTAATCTCCAATGGATATAGGGGGGGGGGGGGGGGGGGGGAGGCCTGAACAAGGCGTTACACTCTCATCATATGGGATAAGCAATTTGGACTGAGATGAGGAGAAATTCTCTACAACGGAAGGCTGTGGGAGGTCAAATCACTGAATATATTTAAGGAGGAAATAGGTAGATTTCCAAGCTTTAAAAGGTGTCAAAGGGTATGGGGAGAGTGCTGGAGTGTGGTTCTGAGATAGAGGATCAGCCATGATCATGTTGTATGGCAGCGCAGGCTCGAAGGGCTGAATGCCCTACTCCTGCTCCGATTTTCTATTTTTATATGTTTCCATGATTCACAATTATTTCTGGGATGATATTTCTATCCACTACAGTGAACACAGATAAAACATTTGTTCAGTTCATCTGCCATTTACTTATTTTCCATTATGAATTCCGCAATCTCACTCTCTAGAGCACCAACGCTCTTTCCTTTTTAAATAACCATAGAAACTATTACTATCCATTTTATGATTCTAGCTTTCTCTCATATTCTAATTTCTCCCCCATATTATCATTTTATCATTCTTTGCTGTTCTCTATATATATTCTTCACATATTTTATATTCTGCCCGATCTTCCAACCTGGGAATCAAACCCAAGTCCCTGACACTGTGAGGCAGCAGTACTAACCATTGTGCCACCATGCTGCCTTCTTTCTCATTGGAATACGTCTTTTGTGAGTATTCTGAAATATCTCCTTAAATATCTGGCATTACATCTCGAGTAACCTATCTCTTAACTTAATTTCACAGTTCACTTTAGCCAGCTGTCTCTTCATGTCCCTGTACTTGCCCTTATTAAAGTTGAAAACACTGGTCTCAGATCCATTACTCTTTTCCTCAAACTGAATGTGAAATTCAAACATATTATGATCACTGCTACCTAGGAGTACCTTCACTGTGAAATAATTAATTAATCCTATCTCACTGCACATTACTAATATAACCTGCTGTCTGGTTGGTACTAAAATGTGCTGCTCTAAGAAACTGTCCCAAAAACACTATGAACTCATCATCCAGATTACCTTTGGCAACCTGATTTTTCCACCTATACACAAATTAAAATCACCCATGATTCCCACAAGCCCGATTATTGTATCCTGTATACCCCAACATTGCTTATTGTTAGGGGGCCCAAAAAACACTCCTACAAGTGATTTCTGATCTGTACTATTTCTTATCTCGACCCAAACTAATTTATCACATCTTCCTAAACTAAATCCTGTGCCTCCCACACTATTTAGGTTAAAGTTCTCTCTACCATCTTGGTTACACAACTCATCAGAACACAGTTCAGGTAACGAATACCCCAACAGTAGAGCTCCAATTTTCACCAGTATGAGTATCAGTGCCCCATGAATCGAAAACCATTTCTCCCACACCAATCTTTGAGCCATACCAACTTTCTATTCAGATTTACTCTATGCTAATTTACTCATGGTTCAGGTAGCTTGGGCAGAACAATAGCATAGTGACTAGCACTGTTGCTTCACAGTGTCCCAGGTTCAATTCCCAGCTCGGGTCACTGTCTGTGCGGAGTCGGCACGTTCTCCCAGTGTCTGTGGGGTTTCCTCCGGTTTTCTCCCACAAGCCCTGACAGATGTGTTGTTAGGTGAATTGGACATTCTGATTTCTCCCTCAGTATATCCAAACAGGTGCCAGAGGCTTTTCACCGTAACCTCATTGCAGTTTTAATGCAAGCCTACTTGTGACAATAAAGATTATTATTATTAGGAGTAATCCAGAGATTATTGCCTTTGAGGTTTTGCTTTTTAATTTAGCCCCTAGCTGCCCATACTTCCTCAGCAGAACATCTTTCCTTGTTCTACCCATGTCACTGGTACCTACAAGGAATCTGACGACTGGATCTTCCCCATCCCATTGCAAGTCCCTCCAGTCCAGAGGAGGTGGCCTGGTCCCTGGCACCGGGCAAGCAACATAGCCAACTGGACTCAAACTCTCGGTTGCAAAAGAAACATGTCTATCCCGACCATACTTTCCCCAACTACCACTTTATTCCTATTATCTCCTCCAGTTTGCTCATCCACCCTGCAGCCACCACTTGCATCTGTACAGGTTGACAAGATCTCAAACTTGTTGGACAACTGCTAAGACTAGAACTCTTACACTTCTATCTTTGGGTTCCCCATACTTGCCTCACTCCCATTCTCATCTACCTTTCCCTGACCAAATCAGAAGATCCTATCCTAAGGGGTGTGACTACCTCCTGGTACTATATGTCCAGGTAACTTACTCACTCTTGGATGCATCACAGTGTCTACAGCTCAGCCCTCCAACTTAATGACTCTGAGCCGAAGCTCCTCAAGCTACAGACACTTGCTGCAGTGATTGCCCTGGTTCACCCATGTCCAAGAACTCCCACTTTCTGCAGCTGCAATGTACCCCCTGCCCTGCTATCTTTGTTATCTGTTAATTTATTGTTAATTTATTCTAAAAGATCAAGACTAACAAGCAAAAACACATATTAACCAGACCCCAAAAAAGTAAACCATGCCCCCTAACAGCTGATGGTGACTAGCTCGTTAAAATAGGGAATGAATGGCTGTCATCCTAGGTAGAATCCTCCTACTGACCCTCTAATGGTGTACTTAATCTTCTCCAAATACAAGAAAGACATGAGATCACCCAAACAAGCCGAGGCACTAGGTGGAGTAGTAGACCTCCACCTAAGGAGAACTCGTCTTAGGTTATTAACGAGGCGAAGGCAAAGACATCTGCCATCACACCCATCTGAAGCACCGGCGAGTCCGATGCCCCAAAAATGGCTACCAATGGACATGGATCCAAATCAATGTTAATTATCTCCAACATGATATTGAAGAAAAAGGCCCAAAAGCTTACCAACTTGGGACAAGGCTGTCATGATAATCATATAAACATATCATGGTGCAATCACACACACACACTGATGGACAGATCAACGGACCAATCAACACACATGCAACATCACAGCCAATCACCAGTGAGAGCACACGCACTATAAAACAGGGAACACCACAGTTCCCATTCATTCCAGCAGGAGATAGCTCAGAGCACAGAGCTCACAGCATGCCACTCAGACATACACCATGTGCTGAGTGCCTCTCTAAGATAGTGTTAGGGCTGGGTCCACAGGTTAATGGGTAGTACGAACCACAGCCATGAGTTAACAGATGTTGTTATCAAGAGTAATAAAACAGAGTTGTACCATCTACAACCGTGTTGGTTCGTTTGTATAGCGGAACACCCAACACGGCATAGTACCAGGCTTGGAACCCAGCAACTGTGAGACCTACCTGCACATCTTCAGAGATCCGCCATGCTGCGCCATGGACACCATCAGCCCGCCGCAGCCGCTCCAAATCGCTGGAAACCTCGGCGTCAACTGGAAGCTGTTTAAACAGCGCTTCCAGCTCTTCCTCGAAGCCACAGAAAGGGAGAATGCACCGGACACCAGGAAGATTGCCCTCCTCCTCTCCACGGCAGGGCAACACGCCATCCACATCTACTACTCCCTGGTATTCGCGGAAGGTGAGGACAAGACGGTCCTTCTAAAACTTGAGCAACACTTCAGCGTCGAGGTGAATGAGAGCTTCGAGAGGTACCTCTTCCAGCAGCACCCGCAGGGTAAGGATGAGCCTTTCCAATCCTTTCTGACACACCTCCATATCCTCGCGCAGTCCTGCAGCTATGAGACCACCTCCGATTCCATGATTCGGGACCAGATAGTTTTTGGGGTCACCTCGGGCACCCTACGCCAGCAGCTCCTCAAAATCAAGAGCCTCACCCTAGCCACCGCCATCGAAACCTGCGTCCTCCACGAAAACACGACCAGCCGGTACTCCCAATTCCAGGCGGCCGAATCGGCACGGCAGGGGTCCTACGAGGCCGAGCAGGGTCCAGTCGATCGAGTTCCACCCGGCCCGCGGCCCGGACGAGGGCGGCCATTTTGCGCACTTTCCGCGGCCTCCTGCGCTTGTACGCACCAAAAGAGACGTCGACGCAGAGGGACGTGACGCGCAGGCGCGCTCTACACAGGACCGAACTGCACATGCGCGGTGGCGCAACGAACACCATGATGTCACGACGTGTGGCAACTGTGGATCCGCACATTTAAAGTGGCAATGTCCAGCAAAAATTCGACAATGCCTCCGCTGTGGCAAGGTGGGCTACTACGCTGCCTGCTGTCGAGCATCTCAACCTGCCAACGCTCTCTAATTCCACCAGCATCACAGGGACGTGCGGGCCATTCAGCCTCCATACACCGAGTCATACCCTGACGACGTACAGACCAGTGATACCGACGACCGGGAAGCCTTCCGCGTTGCGGTAATTGACAGAAATCGGATGTCCCCAAGTAGGACCCACCAGCTGATGCCAGTGCACAGCATTAATCCGGGTGATGAATGTTGTGCCACCCTAACGGTCAACCCAAATTTGTCGCCCACCTACTCGGCTGGGCTTATGAGCCTGTTTGCACATTGGACTCACTGAATTGTTATGCAACAATGTTAATGTGTTTCTCTTTTTGTCGTTTCACGAGTTCTCTTTCGATATTTGATGATTGCACTTGTTTTGTTTGTGGTACAACCTCGTTGCTATGTTGCACCTGACACCTTCCTATGTATATAGTTTAGCCTCATGTACATGTTGTAGATATTGCACACATATTCAGCTGCACTCAGTACACACCAATATTTATTACCATATAGGCACATATTCTTGTAAAAAGGGGGATGTCATGATATTCATATAAACATATGGTGCAATCACACACACACACACTGATGGACAGATCAACGGACCAATCAACACATACGCAACATCACAGCCAATCACCAGTGAGAACACATGCACTATAAAACAGGGAACACCACAGTTCCTGCTCATTCCAGCAGGAGATAGCTCAGAGCACAGAGCTCACAGCGTGCCACCCAGACATACACCATGTGCTGAGTGCCTCTCTAAGATAGTGTTAGGGCTGGGTCCACAGGTTAACGGGTAAAGTACGAACCACAGCCATGAGTTAACAGATGTTGTTATCAAGAGTAATAAAACAGAGTTGTACCATCTACAAACGTGTTGGTTCGTTTGTATAGCGGAACATCCTACACAACAAAGGCTAGAACATACGCGTGGTTAGCCAGTCCCCCGAGACCAACGCTCACACTTGGTCTCCACCCCACAGAAAAATCTACTCCTCGCTTTAGTCAGATGTACCCTGTGCACCACCTTGAATTGGATCAGACTTAGCCGAGTCCACAAAGACCTGGACTAGACCCTGCGAAGGACCTCACTTCACACCTCATCTTCCTCATTTCACTCTCACCTTACTCAACAGAGCTGACTCCGTTAAGAGGACATGGCCATTTATGTCCAAAATAGTCCCCCCATCAGACCCCTCTTCAACAGGGAAAAGCATGGTGCTAAGGGAAGGAACGAAAAGCCTTGTGCAAAAATCGCAATTCTGAAAGTATCTGAAAAGATTAGAACCAGGCATTTGAAATTTCACTGCCAGCTCCTTAAAACTAGCAAACCTTGCTTCGCGGTCTCCAAACCTCTCCAAACCATTCCCTTCCCATGACTTAAAAGTCAAGAACAAATCAGTTGGCAGAAAAAGGTGGTTGTTATAGATGGGGGCTCGTGAAGACATCGAACAGAGCTAAAAATGCTGCCTGACTGCTTACAGATTCTCAGGGTGGACACCACCACTGGATTCAAGAAAAACTTTACCAGAAAGCAACGATGGAGCTACTATTGCACCAAGGCTCGATACCGTGCATGAGCTCACTACTATTTGCCCCCATATGGAACCAGGATGACTGAACCAGAACAATAGTAAAACAATAAATTGGATACAGCCAAGCACCCTGGCTGCCTACCTCTTTGGAGACTTATCTGCCGAAATAAAGGTGGACATTAATTTATTGACTTTGATGAAAAAGGTCTTGGGGAGAAAAACGGGGAGACATTGAAAAATAAAAATAAATCTTGGGAGTCGTTCATCTTAATAGTCTAAACTCTGCTCGCAAAGGTCAGGGAGAGGTTATCCCACTTCTGTAAATCTGACTTGACACTATCAACCAAACTAGTACAATTTAATTTATGAAGCGAGGCCTAATTGTGGGCCACCCAGACACACAGATAATGAAAGCTGGTCTTGGCAAGAGAAAAAGGTAGTGGCCCCAGTTGGGCTCTCCTCCCGAAAAGGAGCCCGAACTCCCAAGCAGCTTCATAACCTTGTTGATAGAGGATACTGTGTCTGTAATATGGAGAAATAGGTCATCCATGTTGTTATGGGCTAGGGTTTAGAGAACCCCAAAGTGTATCATGGAGTTCACCTGACCCACAACTTTTAATAGATTGTGATATGGGGAGCACACGGCACACTCTACAGGTGGGGTACAGCAGAAATGGAAAAGTATTATTTAAAGCAAAACAAAGTTTATTCAATGAACTCAAGTTAACCTTTTTAAAACATACAGTGAACATCTTAGCAACCATTAATCCAAATGCATCCCCCAAAGACTACAACACTAAGTAATCCTTAATAACTTCCCAAACAACATCCAGAAGACAAAAGAAACACCTTTTAATAGAAGTACATCAGGTTTACATTCACTACTGAGAACATTTATAATTCTGAATTCACCAAATGATCAAGAGATAGTCTTTTCATGGCAGAGAGATCAACAGTGCACCTGCTCTATCTGGCTTCAGCTCCAACACTGAAAACGAAACTAAAACACAACCTGCAGCAAGAGGTTCTGCACAACAGCCTAAAAGCTGACAGACAGCCCAGCTCCACCCACACTCTGACATCACTGATAAACACCCATTTCTTAAAGGTACTTTTCTTAAACGCCCATTTCTTAAAGGTACTCTCACATGACACCTCCCCCCACGGAAAAAAAAAACCCATCAAATTCAAGATGTTTCATTTTTCACCTTTTCACTATCCTTTAAGAAATGCACACAGTAAATATACTTTTTCGTTTCAAAAAACAACTCACGCAAACAGGTATAATAATATGGTCCATTTTTTTCCCCGTTCTTCTTCCCACTGAAATCTTTTTCGATTGACAGTGTCTTTGAACAGGAAGGTCTCTGCACAATCCATCCATTTCTCTATGCCTCTGCATTTCTCTTTAAAGTCATATACTTTAGTTCAATCTGATCACAGAGTCCCTTGTAATTCTCCAACACAGCAGCATTGGTTATCACAGCTTTCAGGCAGTCAAATGTTTGTTGAAAGTCCTCTGTCCATTGAAATTTTCGACGATTCTTCAGCAAGTCCATCAGTGGAGCAATCACGCTACAAAACATTTGCACAAATATTCGATCAAATCCACTCATGCCAAGAAATCGCATTATTTCCCTTTGTCTCGAAGGTATTGGAAACTCCTCAAGGAAAATGACTTTGGCTTTTCCAAATTCACTTTTGGCTAGGTTTATCACCAAACCCGCCTCCTGAAGTCGATCGAATAACTCCATCAGATGTTTCAAATGTTCTTTCCATGTCTGGCTGAAAATTACCAGATCGTCGATGTATGCCGCACAATTGGGTAATCCTGAAACAACTTTGTTAGTTAACCATTGACATGTGGCTTGGGCGTTTTTCATGCCAAATGGATAACTTTGAATTGGTATATACCATCTGGAGTCAGAAAAGCTGAAATCTCCTTCGCCCTTTCGGAGAAAGGTACCTTCCAGTAACCTTTAAGTAAATCCAGTTTGAAAATAAAAGCTGATTGTCCCACTTTCTCAATGCAATCCTCCAAACGTGGGATAGGATAAGAGTCCATTCTTGTAACTGCATTACCCTTTCTATAGTCCACACACAACTGTTGGGTACTGTCTGGTTTTGGTACCATCAGTATGGGTGAGCTCCACTGGCTGCAACCCACTTCAATTATGCCATGTTTAACCATACTCTCAATCTCTTTGTTAACCTGTGCCCATTTTAAAGGGTTAAGTATGTATGGATGTTGTTTGAATGAAACAGCATTTCCCACATCTACATAATGTATAGCCATTTTAGTACTTCCCAATTTATCTCTACAAACTTGCCCACGTGATGATATCAATAACTCTTTCAGGTCAGTCCATTTTTCCTCTGGAAGGTAACTCAACAATTTATCCCAATTTTTCAGAACATCCTCGTTTTCCAATTTAATTTGAGGTATGTCAAATTCACAGTCATCTGGATTTGGTTCGTCACTTTGAGTTAGAATCATTAAAACCTCCTCCTTTTTCTCTCCTTCCCTTTCAAAGTACCTTTTAAGCATATTCACATGACACACTCAGTGACTCTTCCTTCTATCTGGTGTTTTTAACCACATAATTCACCTCACTTAATTTACTTTCAATCTCATAAGGTCCACAAACCTTGCTTTCAAAGGTTCATCTACCACTGGTAACAAGACTAAAGCTTTATCTCCAATGGCAAAACTATGAACTTTGGATTTCTTGTCCGCTACCCGTTTCACACTTTGATTCCCACTTTTCGTTTTAGGAAGCGGTCCTACGCAATCAATTAGGACCCTTGTAAAAGGTTCCTCAAATGCTGGAATGGTTATTAAGGGCGCTGGTTTTATCACTGCTTGAGGTTTCCCTATCATTTGACATGTGTGACATGATTGGCAACAATTAACTACATCTTTATGTAGTCCAGGCCAACAAAAATGTTTTTGGATTTTAGCTTGAGTTTTCCTTATTCCCAAATGACCTCCCACTGGTACCTCATGTGCAACTCGCAACACCGCCTTTCTGTGCCCTACTGGCAATACCACTTGATGAACCTCTGCCCACTTTTCATCCGCCTGCATATGTAAAGGTCTCCATTTTCTCATCAAGACATTACTTTTACGGTAATAACACTCTGGTATACACTCAGATTCCTCTCCCGTATATGCTTTATAAAATATGCTTTACAAAAACATCCGTTTTATTTCTATATCTTTCTGTTGTAACTCCGCCAATTTTCCTGAACTAAAAATATCCGCCTCATCCTCCACCTGTTCTTGTTCTTTTTCAACCATCTGATCAAAAATCGTTTCTGATAAGTGCACTTCAACTTCATCTTCACTCTTTGATTTCTCCTCTTGCCTTAACCTGTGACTTTGCGACCTTGTTACTGCACAATCTGGAAAAATCCCAGGATATTCATCCTTCAACACTTTAGTTGTCTGATTTTCCACTGGCTTATCAACCACGGTAGGCATCACTCCCACCTGCGATCCAGCTATATCATTACCCAAGATAAACTGTATTCCTGGACAAGATAGTTTCTCTATTATTCCTACTACCACTCTTCACTGGACTTTCCAATCTTACCGTATATAATTGAACACTACTCCTCTCACCTGAATTCCACATATTACCACCTTTTCTGGCAACATTCTTCCCAAACTACATAACTCCTCATCTCTTACCATTAAAGATTGACTAGCTCCCATATCTCTTAACATTGGGACTTCTTTACCAACTCCTCCTGATACACATGAGTAAACTTTACCCACACAAGTAAATTCTTTAAAGAGATCTGGCACCTTCTTCTCAATCACCTCTTGATCAGGCTGTGCAATCTTTTGCACCTCCTTCGCTTCACTTGGGCTTTCCTTTACCACTTTAACAAACCCCACTGTCTTATCCTGTTTTACCACATCAGCCTTCCCAGTGCTTTTCTTCAACCACCAACACTGTGACTTTACATGGCCTAGTTTATTACAGTGAAAACATTTGAAACTTTTCATTTCTTTTCCACCCTCCTGGATTTCTTTTTTAATCTGAGGTACACTCTCCTTATTATCTCCCATCATATCACCTTTGCCTCTACCAGGTGAGTATTTCTCATGTCCCCAGTTTCTATCCCTCACAGGCTGAAACCAAGCTTTGATTTATGGACTAATTCATAATCATCTGCCATTTCTGCTGCTAATCTCGCAGTTTTAACCCTCTGCTCTTCCACAGGAGTTCTCACTACAGCAGGAATTGAATTTTTAAACTCCTCCAAAAGTATAATTTTTCTGAGAGCTTCATACGTTTGGTCTATTTTCAAAGCCCTTATCCACCTATCAAAATTACTTTGTTTGAGCCTTTCAAACTCCATGTATGTTTGACCAAATTCTTTCCTTAAATTTCTAAACCTTTGCCTGCAAGCTTCAGGCACTAGTTCATATGCACCCAAGATGGATTTTGCACCTCCTCATACGACCCAGATACCTCCTCCGGTAGTGATGCAAACACTTAACTAGCCCTACCTACCAGCTTTGTTTGAATCAGTAATGCCCACGTGGCCTGTGGCCATTTCATCTGTTGAGCTACCTTCTCAAATGAAATGAAAAAGGCTTCTACCTCCTTCTCGTCAAACCTTGGCAATGCTTGGACATATTTAAATAGATTCCCACCAAGCCTTCGACTTTGACCCTCTTTCTCACTATCCTCATCACTATCATCCAACTGGACATTTCCCTTTACGTCTACCAATTGTAACTGTCATGTTTCATAGCCATTTTCCGAAGTTCAAACTCTCTCTCTATCTTTTTCCCTGATCTGTATCTCCCTTTCTCTTTCTTTTTGTTCTGCTGGGGCTATTCTTTCTGTTTTCGTTTCTTCTCTCTCTTTTTCCTCTCTCTCTCTCTTTCTTTTCCCTCTCTCTCTCTTTCGTATTCAAGCTGCTTTAATTCTTTTTCATGTTCCATTTGTTTAATTTGTAACTGAATTCTTGCCATTTCCAACTGCATCTCAGGCAACTTTAAATGCTTCGCCACCACCATAATTACCTCATCTTTTCGCATTGTCAGGTCATGTTAACTGCAATGTTTTTGCCAAATCTAACAGTCTGCTTTTAGACTCTGTCCATTGTAGCCACCTAAAATGGCTGATTCCCGATTAATTTGGCCAAAACCCGATATAAAATGGCAAACCCAAAAGGCCGATGGGAAAAGCAGCCAACAGGGCACAAACGGACAGTTGCAGACAGAATAGCGTATTCAGCTCTGGGGAAGTCGGCCCAGATCGATACCTGCGACCATTAGCAGCACATCAACCCAGACATCTGCAGTTGAATCGGCTATCCCCGGGTACAATTGCAACATATTAGCAATTGAATGCCGGGCCAGACCTCTCGGCGCCAGCAGTGGCCGAGACAAGACAGGTGAACGACCACCTCCCGATCAAGGAATCGCCCCATTATTGGAGCATATCGAACCCAGTGATTGGGAACAAGTCCAATCACTTGGGACTCAGGGTCAAGGTCCGCCCCGAGAGGCGGGAAGCCCCTGGGCCCTATAAAAATAGGGGCCAAGTTCAGATCGACCCTTCTCTCCCTTCTTCTCCTGCTCGCAACCTTCGCAAGAACCATCGACCAGCAACCATAAGTTTGACTCCAGCGATCGCTACCCGATAGAGACTCCTAGCCAACGACCTGTATCAGCCTTTTGAATCCTGCAGGGCAGACCCAATTCGATAAGCCATTCGTTTCCCTGACCTGGTGGGCCATTCCCAAAAGTTAAGTATTGGCCAGTAGTGGTAGGTAGTGATATAGAAAGTAGGATTATTGTGTAAGTATTTATTGCTGTACATAATAAATGACCGTTGATTTTAATCTTACTAAGCGATGTACTGTCTTATTAATCATAACTCGAGCTTGAACCACGTGGCAATATCAGAAAGATACCTGGCGACTCGCGAGCAAAGGTGACATAATTAGAGCTAATAAAACTAAGGCTAATAAGAGCAACACCATAAGGTACTGTGTGTGACCGTCTCCACCCCCAAAAACGTCAGAGCCTCTGAAAGAGCCATTGTTCACAACACACTCCCTACTTGAACTAAAATACCACACCTGAAAAGCAACAACAATATGCTCACCCCTCACTGTCTTTAAGTTCACTAAGCCAATCCAGTAGACAAACTTTTATCCCCCTCGAGCCCCCAATTTGTTATGGGCCAGGGTTTAGAGAACCCCAAAGTGTATCATGGAGTTCACCTGACCCACAACTTTTCATAGATTGTGGTATGGGGAGCACACGGCCCACTTTACAGGTGTGTTTACAGCAGAAATGGAAAAGTATTTTTTAAAGCAAAACAATGTTTATTCTATGAACTCAAGTTAACCTTTTTAAAAAATACAGTGAACATCTTAGCAACCATTAATCCAAATAAACCCCCAAAGGATACAACACTACGTAATGCTTAATAACTACCCAAACAACATCCAAAAGACAAAAGAAACACCTTTTAACAAAAGCACATTAGATTTACATTCACTACTGAGAACATTTTTAATTCTGAATTCACCAAATGATCAAAAGATAGTCTTTTTATGGCAGAGAGATCAACAGAGCACCTGCTCTGTCTGGCTTCAGCTCCAACACTGAAAACAAAACTAAAACACACCCTGCAGCAAACAGCCTAAAACCAAAGTAAAAAGCTGACAGGCAGCCCAGCTCCACCCACACTCTGACATCACTGATAAACACCCATTTCTTAAAGGTACATTTCTTAAACACCCATTTCTTAAAGGTACTCTCACGTGACATGGAAAGGCAAACCCAATGCTCCACCTTTCCCAAATTTATCCCCCTCTGCTTAACAAAGGACCTCAAGACTTCCGTTTGCGGCTATGCGGAGCTAAGTCGCACGTTCGGCAGCTCCCGACAGAAACGGACTTTTGGGGGCAGTGGAGACGCCACAGGGGGAGGCAGAGGCTTCGGTGTGGTCCCCGATCCGAGAGAACCATCGGTTTGTCCCGGGGAGAATGGATGGTGGGTTCCTGATCTGGCACAGGGCAGGTATTAGAAGGATGGGGGACCTGTTTATAGATGGAACGTTTGCGAGCTTTGGGGCGCTGGAGGAAAAATTCGGGCTCCCCTGGAAAATGCCTTCAGGTACATGCAGGTAAGGACGTTTGTAAGAAGGCAGGTGAGGGGATTTCCGTTGCTGTCAGCCAGGATAGGGTGCTCTCGGGGGTGTGGGTTGGAGAAGGCAAGGTCTCGGCAAATCTACCAGGAGATGCAGGAGGAGGAGGAGGCCTTGGTGGAGGAGCTGAAAGGTAAATGGGAGGAGGAGCTGGGGGAGGAGATAGACGAGGGTACGTGGGCGGACGCCCTGGGTAGGGTAAATTCTTCCTCCTCTTGCACCAGGCTTAGCCTGATACAATTTAGGTTCTGCACAGGGCGCACATGACTGGGGCAAGGCTGAGTCGGTTTTTTGGAGTGGAGGACAGGTGTGTGAGGTGTTCGGGGAGCCCAGCAAATCATGCCCACATGTTCAGGGCGTGCCCAGCGCTGGATGGGTTCTGGAGGGGCGTTGCGAGGACGGTGTCTAAGAGGGTAAACACCCAGGTTAAGCAGAGTTGGGGGCTCGCACTATTTGGGGTATCGGACGAGCCGGGAGTGCAGGAGGCAAAAGAGGCCAGTATTCTGGCCTTTGTGTCCCTGGTAGCCCGGCGGAAGATTCTGCTACAATGAAAGAATGCGAGGCCCCCAAACGTGGAAGCCTGGATCAGCGACATGGCAGTGTTCATTAAATTGGAGGGGGTAAAATTTGCCTTAAGAGGATCTGTGCAAGGGTTCTTCAGGAGGTGGCGGGGGGGGGTGTACTTGGTGTTTACTACTGTGTTTATTATCGTTTAATGGGGGGCTTGTATATTGGGGGAATACGTGACATAGCTATGAGATGTTTATTTATGTGTTCTTTGTTTTTCTTATTTCTGTACGGGGGGGTTGTTGAAAATATGTTAAAAATTTGAATTTAAATATTTTTTTAAAAAACAAAACAAAGGACCTCAGCACTATAGCAAGCGGTCCTATTGCCAAGGCAAACGGGAGCGGAGACAGTGGTCATGCCTGTCTCGTGCCCCTATTCAATAGGAAGTAGCCAGAGTTCAGAACATTTGTACGAACATGAGCAGTGAGGGCCTTATATAGAAGTGAAATCCAGGAGATTTCAAATCCAAATCTCCCAAAAATCTCAAATTGATAGTCCCACTCCACTCTATCAAGTGCCTTTTTGGCACCTAGCGAAACAATCACCTCCGGTTCAGTCACCGAGGAGGGGAAAAAGACGGAAATTGGCCGACAATTGCTGACTCTTAACAAAGCCTGTCTGATCCTCCGCGATCATGCCTGGGAGGTAGGGCTCCAGCCTCAGCCCCAGCACGTTGGCAAGTAATTAATATCTGCATCTGAGAGAAATAGGTTAATACTACTCACACTCTATCGGGTCTTTGTCTTTCTTGAAAATCAAGGAGATAAAGGCCTGTGTGAGGATAGGGGGAAATTAACCCCGGGATAAGGAATCATTAAACGTTTCCAGAATTAAAGTCACCAACTACTCCGCAAACATCGAACAAAATTCTATAGGGAAGCCATCAGGGCTAGGGGCTTTGCCAGTATGCATCAACCCAATGCATTTCACAATTTCCTCTGGGCCCAATGGAGATTCCAACTCCTCTCTCCTCTCCCCATCCACAGCTGGGATGTCAAAAAGTCATAAGACCATAAGACATAGGAACAAAATTAGGCCACTTGGCCTATCGTGTCTGCTCCGCCATTCAAACATGGCTGATATGTTTCTCATCTCTATTCTCCTGCCTTCTCCCTGTAACCCCTGATCCCCTTATTAATCAAGAACCTATCTATCTCTTGCCTTAAAGACACTCAGTGATTTGGCCTCCACAGCCTTCTGTGGCAGAGTTCCACAGATTCACCACCCTCTGGTTCAAGAAATTCCTCATCTCTGTTTTAAAGGATCATCCCTTTTATCTGACATTTTGTCCTCTGGTTCTAGTTTTTCGTACAAGTGAAAACATCCTCTCCATGTCCACTCTATCCAGGCTTCGCAGTATCCTGTAAGTTTCAATAAGATCCCCCCTCATCCTTCTAAACTCCAATGAGTACAGATCCAGAGTCCTCAGCCGTTCCTCATACGACAAGCTGTTCATTACATGGATAATTCTTGTGAACCTCAGTCATGACCGATCCTTCAGCTGAAAGCTCCAATCTATTGAGACTCCGAAAGAGCAATTCAAATGCCACATTGTCCTGAGGGGAGGCAGAAACCAGGCTGCCACTCGGGTACTGTACCTGTATGGTCTCGCGGGAAGCCACCTGTTGCCTCAGCTGGTGAGCTAAGAGGCGACTGGCCTTCTCTCCACAATCATAAAACGTACCTCTCGAGTGTTGCAGCTGACCCACCACTCTGTCTGTTGACAATAGCTCAAATTGTGTCTGCAGCTTTTTTCTACTTGCCAAAAACTCGGGTTGGGGCAAGTGAGTACTGGTGGTCACCTCAAGAATGGAGGTTGCTCTGCCCTCGCTGTCTTCAGCACGTGCACATTGTAGGAGATGATCTCCCTCCTCAGGACTACCTTAAGGCCTTCCCACCATGTAGAAAGGGAGATTGACTCACTTTTATTAAATTTTATATATTCGCCAATGGCGGTGGACTTGCGTTCACAAAACCTCTTGTCCGCTAATGCCATCCACCCCTTCCACAGTTTTGTTTGGTCTCTGACTCGCAATGACTCTCTTGCAAAAACACGTCAGAATTTAAACACAAGATGAGCAAATACTCTCAACCTTTTCACTGGGCCATCCAGCCCCCTGATATTCCAGGTGACCAAATTAATTGGGTGGGTCTCCTCCCCACCCCTCAATCCGAAGTCAGCCATTTCCACCAGATTATTGAACAGATACATAAAAGGTATAGCAACCAAGCCCACTCAAGATGGCCACCAAGCCAAATCACTGGACTAAATTAAGAAAAACTGCAGTCACCATCAGGTAACTACCTCACCTCCTCTCCCCCTTGTCCTTGCCCTCAGATAGTACCACACCCAGATACGCATACAGATAGCCGCAAGGCGAACACAAACTAAAACCTACTTCTAACAGCCCTAAGCCTAAACAAAACTAGAACTCTAAACTCATTAGGGCTAAATCGCTGGCACGGTTCAATTCCCGTAACAGCCTCCCCGAACAGGCGCCGGAATGTGGCAACTAGGGGCTTTTCACAGTAACTTCATTTGAAGCCTACTTGTGACAATAAGCGATTTTCAATTCATTATCTAAAAAACTGCTATAATGAGCTGCAGTCAACCCTTCAACGCTGCTCCCATTAGCCAACAGCAGGGCAGCTCCCAACTGGAGTGAAGAGAAATGGTCACTGTTGAGTTTGAGAAAGCAACCACATAGAAGCTTAAGGAGGTTTATTAACAAAGGATGAAAACTCTATGAACACTGCTCCCCAAAGGGACTACTACCATGCACAGCCCACACAGGCTGAGGCTTTTATGTCCTGATTTGCTCCCCCATTGATGAGGGAGCTTCACCTCTTAGCGGGGAAGTTCGTAATTCACAAGACTCACAGTGAGCCTAATCAGCCCGGCCCTGTGGGCTCATGTAGGTTACAAAGTTACCAACACCAAAATAGTAAAACCCCATAAACCGTTACACTCCAACAAGGAGCTATATATTTTCATAGCAGTCAGAACGGAACAGAACCCCACATGAAACTAACCATGAACTAAACCCCAAACACAAGCACAAACTGTAAAAATTCAACCCCGACAGGAACAGGAAAATGTAAAAATAAATATGGAACCACAACAGTTTAACATGCCCATCCTCAACACCCAAAAAACTCAATCCATTGCGCCCAACCTGTGTTTCTGTACAAAGGAGTCCGCCTCTTCCGGTGCATCAAGTAAATAAACCTTTCCCTTGAAAGTCACTCTTAGCCACGCTGGGTACACCACAACGAATGCAGCCCTCTTCATCGCCTGCTTCGCTCCCACGTCTTGGTAAAACATGATGGCGTGACCTTCCCACTTTAAGTCATAATGCTCCCTTGCCCATCTCAGAACTCGCTCTCTTTGAAGCTATGGAATTTCACTATTACCACACGCGGTGGATCCTCAGGACGAGGCCTCTGCCTGAGTGTCCGGTGGACTTGGTCCAAGCAGGATGGAACATGAAACCACCCTTCCCCACCAATTTTCTGCAAAGTACTCCGTGGGCTCTGGGCCTTGCCTCCCCTCTGGCAGCCCCTTAATTCAAACGTTTTGCCTCCTGGACCGATTTTCTAAATCATTCAACTTGGCCTTCAGCGATTTATTTGCTTTGGCCACCAGAGGCATCTTCACTTCCAGTGAGGCAATCTGATTTCCATGCCTTTAATTGTGGCTTCATGGGCTTTCACGGTTCATTGGCTTCTCCAGAGCCACTCAGATGGGTGCCAAGGTCTCCTCCATCGATTTGCACAGGTTCTCCAACACCACCGGCCAGTGTTTATTGAATTCTTGCGCCAAGTACTCAAAAGCACCTCAGCTGTTAGTGGAATGGCTGGAGCCACAGAGGCTGCCTCCACCATTTTTTCTGCCGAGAGCTTTAAGAACCTCCAATTCCATTGCCGAACTTCTACTGTCTGCCTTTTCCCCCCTGGCTTTTGTTGGCATTCCACCTCAATAGGATCCTTATCCCATTAATTATGTTAGTTTTCAAAATAAAATACTGCCTGAAATTAGAAAAAGGGGTAAGAAGCTCAGTACTCAGTGGGAGCTACCTCCTGCACATCTTCCTCTTACATAACGCCACCAGAAGTTGTCGCAAATTACTAACACTACTTGATGCAAGGAAAATGGCAGGTCACCTTATATCACAATGGACTAAAGCAGAATAAAATGATTCCAACATGAAAGATTACTCAAGAAAAATGGGATACTTTTGTATGGATTGAATTTGGTCTATAGCAATATGTCCTTGTGCCACTTATTCCCAAATCAGATTAGTCAGCACATCACAATTATAAAAGTTTTGCCAATCATCTACCTTCCCAGTTTGCAAACTTCGGATTCCAATCTCGAGGGAAAAAAGTAATTTTTTCGATCTTTACTGAACGTCAAAAAAATATTTCAAAGGCTGTTACTGATTCACTAGTCTTCAGTTACAATATGAGTGTGAAAGTAAATGATTTAACGTGTAACTGCACAAATAAAAGTACGGAAATTTCAAATAAGTGGTATGTCCCCATCTTCTTTGCTGCACTCAAATCTTGCAAATTTGCATATAGAACACACAGTGCAGAAGGAGGCCATTCGGCCCATCGAGTCTGTACCAACCCATTTAAGCCCTCACTTCCACCCTATCCCCGTAACCCAATAACCCCTCCTAACCTTTTTGGTCACTAAGGGCAATTTATCATGGCCAATCCACCGAACCTGCATGTCTTTGGACTGTGGGAGGAAACCGGAGCACCCGGAGGAAACCCACGCAGACACGGGGAGAACATGCAGACTCCGCACAGACAGTGACCAGTGGGGAATTGAACCTGGGACCCTGGTGCTGTGAAGCCACAGTGTTATCCACTTGTGCTACCGTGCTGCCCCTGAATATCTGAAATTCTGTTCCATAAAAAGATTAAATTTGGCTACGAACATAGACACAATTCTGATGCCATATATTGATGTTCCAGAAGCTTGAGAATATTGGGCCTCATCAGAATAAATGTAAGAAATGAAAAAAAGGGATTGATGTATATTAGGATGGTAACTCATTGTCATCAATTTTATTATTCTTGCAACGTCTGGGCATGAAATCCTTATTTGCCACTAAGAGACTTACGAAAGAAAGATTTTACAAATCTCTATCCAAAGTTCATCCCAGATTTACAATACAATTTGTATGACAGCATCTGGGGGGAAAGGGAAACAATAACATTGTCAGGCCGTATTGAATTTTTGTATCCATGTATCACTCTTCTCTGAAAAATTCAGATCAACAATTCAATCTACATTTTCCTGAGCTGTAAAAGGGGCAGATGCCATTTATGTTATATTGTGGGTTGGCTCCAGAGAAGTCATAATGGTAAGGTTAACATGGCGAACCCAAGAAGAAAAAATAAAAACTTACCTTTAAAAATGTAAATTAGGCCCCAATGTCTCTGCGCATGCACCAACCCTCAATGGTATGGACATGTGCAGTTTGCTCCTTTTACAATCTTGGGGCTTTGGTGTACGCGCCATCTGGCAAATGGCCAACATGTGCAGTCGGTGCATTTTTTCAGTTCCAGGCCAGTAAACAGCCCTACACACGTGTGGTATGATCTTTTTTTATTTCTTCAGATTGGAAACCAGCTCTTCACTTGCACAGCAGAAGAAAACAAAAATGAAACAGCACGAAAAGGTCAGGTGACCTAGAAGACAACACAATGCTACAGAAATGCAAGGGGCAGGGCGGGAGGTGCAAGGTACCGGTCCCAAAGAAAGGAAGAAAGTCTAAAAAAAATCAGGTGGACAGAAAGAGGTCCCAGGAAGGCAGTTAAGTCAAGGATCAGATAGGAATTGGAAAAAGGTCCTGTTCATTGGAATTGAAAGAAATAGCTCCAAATTAAAGAAACACAGCAGCAGGAAGCAGGTTTGGAATAAAGTGGGCTTGCGAGAAGCCTGAAGATCAGAGGAAACAGCCAGTGTCAGTGACTGCTTACTTCTGGCCTTTAGAGCTGTGATATTGTGTTTGGCATGAATACCTAGGAGTATGCGTAGAAGGTGCAGCTTGAATGCACAAAGAGATTCAGGGAAATAGAACCTTATAAAGAGAGGTTGAAACCCTAGAGATGGATCTTTGTTGAAGTGAAAGCATTGTTTGGGGGAGAATTCCAAATTGAGTTTTTTGAATGTGGCGAGTAGAAGCCCTTGTGAGAAAGAAAGAGCTTTCATCAGATTGCTTGGCTCACAGTTTGACAAACATCTGGAGGAGTTTATGAGAAATCCATACAAACATGGTTTCAGTGTGTGGTGTCCAACCGCAGTTTGCCTATTAATTTACTTGGACTGTATATGTACTGTGAATATCAGAGTATAAGATAGATTTTGTAACCTGTGTTATTTTTGCAAGTTTGAATATATATATATATGTCAAAGGTATAGTTGAGGGCAGCACGGTGGCGCAATGGTTAGCACTGTTGCCTCACGGCACCGAGGTCCCAGGTTCGATCCCGGCTCTGGATCACTGTCCACGTGGAGTTTGCACATTCACCCCGTGTTTGCATGGGCTTCGTCCCCACAACACAAAGATGTGCAGGGTCGGTGGATTGGCCACGCTAAATTGCCCCTTAATTGGAAAAAATTAATTGGGTACTCTAAATTTATTTTTTTTTAATGTTTTTTAAAGAATTGGGTGCCGAGGAACAGGGGAAGCACCATGGCCCATGATTTCTCCCCATGGCCTGTTGCAGCATCAAAATCCTGGAACTCCCTAACAGCACTGTGGTTGTACCTGCACCACATAGTCTGCACCAGCTCAAGGTGGCAGCTCACCACCACATCTCAAGGGAAATTACAGATAGGCAATAAATGCTAGCCTAGCCAGTTCCCATGAAAGAATAGAAAAAGAAATCACATCTGGCGACCTAACACATGTATAATGAGGTTGGACCAGGAAATTGAGTGCAATACGCACGGAGATCAAGTCAGTCTAAATGAATTACAAACCAAATTAAAATGATTTCACATTTCAGGTGATGACCTTTCACCACAAAATTAGTCATCCAGCTAAAAAGTGGGTTCTCTCTTCACAGATGTTGTTTTTATGTCCACTGATTAATTTTGAGTCAAACTGCATTTAATATTATAAAAAGACATTATAAACTAACAATTTGTTGTTCCCGTAACATTGGTGAAAACCAAAATGTAGCAGGAGCTCTTGTTGTAAGAATATAGTCTTGGGAGCTCCTGCATATTTCATATTACAAATCTCAGCAGATTTCAATATTACGTACATGAACAGAAATTACAAGATAGAGATTTATTAGAAGTTTTGATTTGGATAAGAGGCAATATAAAACAGTTCAGAAAAAAATTACATTAAATTTTAAGATCGAGGAGGAGTATGGAACTGTTGTACTATTTAATATAACAAAACACAACTTTGATAGTGTCTGCTGAGTGCTATTGTTAGCAACATCGTTAAACAGACATGAAAACTTTCCTGCATACTCATTTAAGAATAAGATTTGTTCTATCATTTGAACTTGAATGGAATTTCATACAAACACATTAACCAATGCTCGAAATACATTATACATGATATTTTAACACTAATGCATCTAGCTTTTAGTTTATGCAGAAAATTGAGAATTATCGAAGGTTGCATATATTTTGTTCAGCCACTTGGCATTGATGCACACAAACAATCAATTTGCCTTTTTGATTCAAAAAGCAATTTATTTTCTCTATTAACCATAATTTTTCGACTCTCGGAAAGACAACGTTGAACTGAATACAATGATACTGAACATGTTATATGAATGGTAAAATTTTACTGACTAGCTAAAATACAGGAAAGACAATTTTTAGGAATAATTGTCAGGAAATTATGGCTGAAGTCCAGTGACACAAAAGTTCTTTCAATATCTTAAATACAAAACAAGTCAGAAAATAACAACTGAATATTATCAATCCACATACATATTTCATACACTGCTCCAAGTATAATAAATTACATTACCACAACTGTACTCATTCCTGTGACATCGCTACTTACCAGACCTTTTAATGTTTGACAAGAAAACACCGTGTTCAGAGCAGACTTGACAAAGGTCATTCGATAACAATCACAGGAATGAAAACACCAAGGTTCAATGGGGTCAGCTGCAACAACCATCTACAAAGTAATGACTGCTGTCATTGGAAGTGTAGTTCTTTTTAAACCTAAAAAGTATCTTAGCCACAACTTGGCACTAAGAGTGTTCTGCAACCCCGACATTAGACAAGATCTATAACTTAAATCATTCTTTCCATATTAAGATGTTTAATAACTATATAGATCATATTCTTTTAGATTGTCTTTAAACATTACATTATTGGATAAGATACAATGATTAATCAGCCTGGTTGTCAATGGTTTTATTTACTAAGATGTAATGTGTGAAAACAATCGCAACATAGAATTGAAAATTATTGCAAAGTATTGTAAATAATTTAAGGTCTGAACTGAGATCGAAAGTATGTTGCGGACACTTTCAAACACATTAACCAACATGTAGAGAGGTGGGATTCATACTGTAATGATGCTGACTGCTCACCAATATAAACAGCTCACCCAATCTGAAGTGAGAATCCCTTATTCTGAAAGGCTTCAAGAATGCCTAGCAATAAGATACTAACAAGGCAACATTGGTTAAGTACCTGATGTCACCCAGCCTTTGTATGAGCATTCATTATTATAAGCCAATAGGGTTGCTCTGCTGAGTGGTGTGCTGGAAAGAGGAGAAACATGTTCCTTAGCTCAGGAATAGAGCTGTGGAGTAGAAATTGGCAATCTCACTTCAATAATAATAAAAATTTGATGATATGCATTATTGCATTCACTGTTGTGACTTACGGTTACATATGAAATACAATAGGAATATTCAGGCTTTGATGTTTGTTTTTCGACAAATATCAATGCAATTTAAGTTATATAGGATTCATACCTAATTATTCATCATCCATTAAATATGGCATATTAAAAATCAATGACTTGGCTGATTTTCTATTACTTTCTGCAAACAAGTTGGTTTTCCTCAGAACTTTGAAACTTGGAAATAGAGCATTGTTTCCAGAGAAACAAAAGTTTAACATACTGTCCCTTTGGTTTGTGAAGAAAGGAGTTTCAGAAGAACTGTGTCATTTTAACCGTGACTAATTAACAGATGCATTCCAAAATTAATTAGGTTTGCATCATTTGTTTGCAAACAAATGAAAATGTATCATTACATCCTTGCTTGCTTACAGAGAAAGCTATTCAAAATGAGCACTAGTACTTTGGGAGCTCATTTAATGTCATGATGCTTTGCTTAAATATTAATTATAAATCATTTCAACTGGTTACATGGTTGTTGATATTTGACTTTCAAAATCTAGCTCAGAATACTATTTTCTTTTCCCCCATTTCAGTTCTAAAACGACAAAGAAAAAGACTGAAGTTATTTTGCTGTGCTAATGAATGCTAGCAGAGTATCATTGCAAAATCAATAACCTGCCAGAGTTTACTCAGGAAAGAGACTTGATATGGTAATCACAATTTCATCATCTGAAGCCCTCATTAACACTTCAATATGAACATTTCAGTGAAGCTTATTTTTGACCATTATATGGGTCTTATTTTTAACCTTTATTGTATTTTGACCCTCATTATATTCGATCCTATTTGAACCAAACACGGATTTACATTGCACATGGTTTGTGCTTTTGGAATACATGTACCTGGTTGGAAATACTTGGGATCAGAAAGAGCATCAAAAACAACAAGACAACCCACTTTGTCTTTCCTGCCAACTATTTTAGCTTATTTGCCATGTGTGCAAGGTATAATTAATATCAAGCTGGAGCCTGTATTGTCATTTTTCAAGTCATTTCCCTGGAAATGTTCTACACTTCTTAATGGCCCTGCTAATGCTGTAGCTGTCATGTCTTGGACAGCTGCACTTTTACAAGACAAACTCAGCTGTGCTGCAAGCCTCTCTGTAGACTTTTTAGCTCAAAGGCTCGGAGACCATGAGTGCCAGTTGGTAATAGTTATATGGAAACATGGATATTTGATTAATTTTTTACCTCATAGTAGTGACTGTTCCTCAAGTGTCACCTTCCTACTTTCTATCCCCAGCCGTTTTCGCTGTCTGATGGATGATGGATCAGCCACTGGGCAAGAATGATATGACTAATTAAGGCAGGGATACACAACCCAGATGTGTAAAAAGCAAGAATGTCTGGACAGTGTCCAGTTTATCTTTTACTCAGGATATACCCTGTGCAAAACAAGCCTAATTCCGAATATCTAAGGAGCCTGAAATCTTTTTCTTTCAGGGCAAAAGAAAATCCCCCCCCAAAATTCTTGATGTCCTATAGCATGAGGACAGTAACAGTCATCAATAGAATTGAAAGCATCTACATAAAACTAGCCCAGCAAAGTGACAAGAACAGGATGCTGTTAAACATGCAGAATTCTGTGAACAAAAAATACACTCAAAATTCTTTTCTGCATGATTTGCTGCCATTTAAAAGACAATAAACAGCAACTTATATTGTGAACAACATGTCATTTCAGGTTTGCTGTTGCTCAACATCAAGGAAAATCAATGCTTGCTCTACAGGGGAAAAATCCCATAGAATTGAGCTCTGTTTCAGATCTATTTGAACTCATTTTCTCTCTCTGCAGTTGCCCCCTCACACACCCCCTCAGGCATCCCCTCGCAGCAGGCGTGACAGCTTGACACATTGACAGCTTGCCGTGAATGACAACTGATTTGTACAAATTTCAAGCCTTATAAATCTACCTGTCACAACAGCAGCATAAAAGAGCTTGGACCCAGCAGGTAACTCAGCAAAAGCTTCCCTTGACAGCATTCTCTGAAAGGGAATTGGTTGCCTCCTGCCAAAATTCCAACCATCATTCCCATACAACTTTTGAATAAGATTCAGAACCCATTTTCTTGCCAACAGGCTATCAATCGTTTTATTTAAAGATTAAAAAGAATGAATTGAAAAATATCCACACCATTTCGTTTTATACCAATAGGAAAGATGCACCACCTGCTATTGCAGGATTACTATACCATTCCTCTCAACAGTGTTCAGACCGAGTAAATGAGAAGAGCTTTTTTTAAAGAATAGTATTTAAGCAATATCCAAGATTGTGGTGGTTCCATATATCTATAACTGTATAGCTGTTGGTTATCAGTGACAGGAGAGTTGCTACAGTTTGAAAACAATCTCAGATCTGAAAGTTAACGTGAAACAATGTATTTTTAAAAAGAATTCCTTTTAAGATTTTCCACTGATCTCGACTGTGACAATTCTAGTAGATTATCTCTGATGGTTGGTCCATCTTGATTGTTTTTTTTAAAACAAGAGACATTTTTCTTAATGATGTATACTAGGGATATCGATAATTCAAGTTTATTTATCATAAGGTGACTTTGAAGTCTGGGAAAGTAAATGTTCTCTCCATTTGACAAGAGTTAAGTCTGCAGCAGAGGAAAAAAAATATTAAATAAGATTTTCTTCAAAGTCCTTCAAAAGGTTAGATGTCGTTTCAGTGAGGTGTCAAACCCAGTTGTTCAATAAAGCTGATTTACATCAGAGAGATTTGAATTCATGCCAACAGTCACAAAATTATGAATTAAGCATCTTTAATATAGGTCCCTTCATTTGAATACCACCTGTGTTTTTATTTCAGAGCATTCAGACTGGAACATTTTCATCTAAGATGTTGTTAGACTGGCTGATATTGAATTTTTTTCATTGAATGTGGTTGTCACTGGCAAGGTCAGCATTTGTTACCTATCCCTGATCGTCTGTGAAAAGTAGTGGTGAGCTGCATTCCTGAACCAATGCAGTAGATACACCCAGTGCTTTAATAAAGGGGTCCAGGACTTTGATCTAGTGAAAGTGAAGGAATAGTCACACAGTTGAGTCATAATGGTGTGTGGCTTGAAGGGGAACTTGCATACGTTCCCATGTCCGCCATCCTCGGTGGTAAAGGTCATTGGTTTTGAGAGTGCTGTTGAAGGAGCCTTGGCGGGTTGTTGAAGTGGATTTTATATATAGAACAAGCTGTTGCCACTATGGTTGTGGTGGAGGGATTCATTGTTTGAGGTGGTGGATGAGGTGCTGATTGCTTTGTTATGAATGGCACTGATTTTCTTGACTGTTATTGGAGTTTCAGTCCTCCTAATGTGCACCTTTAAGATAATGCACAGGTTTTGGGAAGTCAGGAGGTGAGTTATTCGCTACAGAATTCTCAGCCACTGACTTGCTCTTCTGGCGACAGTATTTAGATTGCTGGTCAAGTTAAGGTTCTGCTCAATGATAATTCCAGGATGTTGATAATGAGGTATTCAGTGTTGGTTTTGTCACTGGGTATCAAGTGGAGCTAGATAGATTCTGTCTTGTTTAAGATGGTCATTGCCTGGTACCTGTGAAGCACAAATGTTACTTGCCACTTGTCAGCCAGAGCCTGAACATGGTCTAGGTCTTGCTGCACATTGGCATTGACTACTTCAGTATCTGAGGAATTGCAAATGGTGCTAAATACTGTGCAATCATCAGCAAACATCCCCAGTTCTGACCATATGAAATGAAATAAAATGAAAATCGCTTGTCACAAGTAGGCTTCAAATGAAGTTACTGTGAAAAGCCCAGAGTCGCCACATTCCGGCGCCTGTTCGGGGAGGCTGGTACGGGAATTGAACTGTGCTGCTGGCCTGCCTTGGTCTGCTTTCAAAGCCAGCGATTTAGCCATGTGCTAAACCAGCCCCTATATGACTGAAGGAAGGTCATTTATGAAACAGCTGAAGATGGTTGGGCCTAGGATACTACCCTGAGGAACTTCCACAGCAAACCCCTGGGAATGAGATGATTGTCCGGCCTCCAACAACCCAATCATCTTCCTTTGTGCTAGGTAAGACTCCAACGAGTGGAGATTTTTGGAGGAATGGTTGGGATAATTCCCAATGATTTCAACTTTGCCAGGGTTTCTCCGTACTCAGTCAAATGCTGACTTGACGTCAAGAACAGTCATTCTCACTTCTACTACGTTGGCGTGGAGCCAGCACCAAATGCTGCATAACAGTTTACCACAACAAGTTCTTAGCAAACGGATCTCCCATAGTTCCTTTGGTACAGACCCTGAAAAATAAGACTCTCAAAAATAACATCTAGATAGATACAGTGTTAATTAACTCTGCTGAATATAATTTCCCAGGCCATTATGCTCATGTCAGAACAAAGAATAAAGAACAATATAGCACAGGAACAGGCCCTTCAGCCCTCCATGCCTGTACCAGTCATGATACGAACCTTTGCCAAAACCCTCAGCACTTCCTTGTGCCGTATCCCTCTATACCCATCCTATCCATGTGTTTATCAAGATGCCTTTTGAGTGCCGTTACTGTATTATGCTTCCACCACCTCCCATGGCAACACGTTCTAGGCAGTCACTACCCTCTGCGTAAAAGACCTGCCTCGCACATCTCCTCTAAACTTTGCCCCACGGACCTTAAACCTATGCCACCTGGTGACTGACCCCTCCACCCTGGGAAAGAGTGCCTGCCCATCCACTCTATCTGTGTCCCTCAATCTTGTAGACTTCTATCAGGTCACCCCTCAACCTTTCTAATGAAAACAGTCCGAGTCTATTCAGCCTCTCCACATAGCTAACACCCTCCAGACCAGGCAACATCCTGGTAAACCTCCTCTGCACTCTCTCCAAATCCCTCTGGTAATGTGGCGACCAGAATTGTGCGCAATATTCCAAGTGTGGCGTTACCAAGGTTCTATACAACTGTAGCATGACTTGCCAGTTTTTATACTCGATGCCCCATCCAATGGAGGCAAGCATTCCGTATGCTTTCTTGACTACCTTGTCCACCTTCTGTGGATCTTCACGCCCAGATCTCTCTGACTTTCTATATTCCTAAGAGTTTTACCATTTACGGTATATTTCCCCTCTATGTTAGACCTACCAAAATGCATTACCTCACATTTATCCGGATTAAACTCCATTTGCCATTTCTCTGCCCAAGTCTCCAACCTATCTATGTCCTGTTGTATCTTATGACAATCCTCAACACTATCTGCCACTCCACCAACCATGATGTCATCCGCAAACTTTCTAATCAGACTGGCTACAATTTCCTCCAAATCATTTATGTACACCACAAACAACAGAGACCCAAGCACTGATCCCTGTGGAACACCACTAGTCACAACCTTCCATTCAGAAAAACACCCTTGTACTGCTACCCTTTGGCTTCTGTGACCGAGCCAGTTCTGTATCCATCTTACCATCTCACCTCTGATCCCGTGTGACTTCACCTTTTGTACCAGTCTGCCATGAGGCACATTGTCAAATGCTTTACTGAAGTCCATGTAAACAACATCCACCTCCCTCCCCTCATCAATCATCTTTGTCACCTCAAAAGACGCGTTCTAGTTAGTGAGGCATGACCTCCCCTTCACTAAACCATGCTGTCTATCGCTTACGAGTCCATTTGTTTCCAAATGGGTATAAATCCTGTCCCTGAGAATTCTCTCCAATAATTTACCTATTACCGACGTGAGGCTCACCGGCCTATAGGTTCCAGGATTATCTCTGCTACCTTTCTTAAACAGCAGTACCACATTATCTATGCTCCAGTCCTCTGGGATCTCCCCTATAACCAATGAGGATGCAAAGATGTCAGTCAAGGCCCCAGCAATTTCCTCCCTTGCTTCCCTCAGTATTCTGGGATAAATCCCATCCGGCCTAGGAGACTTATCTACCTTAATATATTTTAAAATACCCAATACCTCCTCCTTTTCAATGTGAACATGATCCAGAATGTCCACACACCCTACCCAAGAATCAACTTCCACAAAGCCCCTTTCTTTAGTGAACACTGATGCAAAGTATTCATTTAGTACTTTGCCCATTTCCTCTGGCTCAACACAGATTCCCCCCCACTGTCCTCAAGTGGTCCAATCCTTTCTCTGGCCACCCTCTTGCTTTTTATATGAATAAAAAGCTTTGGGATTCATCTTAATCCTACTTGCCAAGGACTTTTCATGACTCCTCCTAGCCCTCGTAATTTCCCACTTCAGTACCTTCCTAATTTCTTTATACTCCTCAAGGGTTTCAACTGTCTCTACCCTTCGAGATCATACAAAAGTCTCCTTTTTCTTTTTGATGAGGTTCACAATATCCCTCGTTATCCAAGGCTCCCTAAACTTCCCATACTTATCCTTCATTCTCTCAGGAACGTGACTTTTCTGAATCCTAATCAACTGTCACTTGAAAGACTCCCTCATGTCCAATGTTGATTTATTACACAACAGCCACACGCAATCCAACTTCTTCAATTCCTGCCTAATGTTATCGTAATTTGCCTTTCCCAAGTTTAGCACCTTAATGTGAGGGTTACCCTCAACCCTGTCCAGAAGTACCCTAGAACTTACGGAATTGTGGTCACTACTCCCAAAATGTTTGTCTACTGAAACTTCAACCAGCTTGTCCAGGCTTATTCCCCAATACCAGATCCAGTACTGCCCCTTCCCTAGTTGGACTATCTACATATTGCATCAAGGCGGCTTCCTGGATACACCTTACAAACTCTGCCCCATCAAACCTCGAGCACTAAGTGAGTCCCAGTCAATATAGGGGAAATTAAAATCCCCTACCACAACAACCCTGTTACTTTTGCTCCGATCCAAAATCTCTCTACCTATCGGCTCCTCTATCTCTCGCTGGCAGTTGGGAGGCCTGTAATAAACGCCCAACATTGTGATTGCCCCCTCCAGTTCCCAAGCTCTCCCCAGATTGCCTCATTGTATGAGCCCTCCAAGGTGTCCTCCCGCAGTACGGTTATAATATTCTCCTCAACCAGTAATGCTACTCCCCCACCCCTTTTACATCCCCCTCTATCTCTCCTGAAGCATCTATATCTTCCAACGTTCAGCTGCCAATCCTGCCCTTCCTTTAACCATGTTTCTGTGATAGTCACAACATCGTAATTCCAAGTACTAATGAGTGCTCTAATCTCATCTGCCTTACCCGCTATACTTCTGGCGTTGAAACAAATACACTTCAAACACAATGTCTGAGCAGACAGGGTGATGTTGTTCTCGTGTTTTTGTGCTCTATTTCCACTTCAGTTTTTACACCTTCTAAACTAGCGCTCTGGTTCCACCCCACTGCCATACTAGTTTAAATCCTCCCGAGTGACTCTAGCAAACCTCCCAGCCAGGATATCGGTGCCCCTCCAGTTTAGATGCAACCCATCCTCCTTGTACAGGTCACACCTGCCCCGGAAGAGATCCCAATGGTCCACAAATCTGAAATCCTCCCTCCTGCACCACCAGCTCAACCACGTATTTAGCTGCACTATCCTCCTATTTCTAGCCTCACTGGCATGTGGCACAGGGAGTAATCCTGAGATTACAACCTAGAGGTCCTGCTTTTTAGCTTATTGCCTAACTCCCTGAACTACTTCTGCAGGACCTCATCACTCTTCCTGCCTGTGTCGTTAGTACCTATATGTACTATGACCTCTGGCTGTTCACCCTCCCCCTTCAGGATGTTCTGTGTTCGTTCAGAGACATCCTTGACCCTGGCACCAGGGAGGAAACATCCTGGAGTCTCTTTCCCGTCCACAGAAGCATCTATCTGTGCCCCTTACTGTCCCCTATAACTATCACCCTCCTGCACTTTGCCCTCCCCTGCTGTGCAACAGAATTAGTTGTGGTGCCACTGTTCAGGCTGCTGTTGTTTTCCCCTGATATGCTATCCCCCTCAAAAGTCTATCTTTGGACACTCTGGCTACATGTGAAACACCAAATGCTATCTGGTACAAAATATATGATGGGTGTATGGCCATAACAGGTAAACTGCAGAGGTCAAGCAAGGCAGGTACACAATTGTAAACAATTATTGTAAAAGATTAAACTGAAATAAAATGCATTTAGTTTGTAATTAGGGTATAATTGATAAATCAAGGGCAGTTATGCTGAGTACTATAGAGCTACTAAAGCAATGTCACGTTAGCTGAAACCTTCAATCAGATTTTCGACATACTTACCTTTTTTTTTTAAAGTATTACTTTTGAAGAGGGATTTCTATTTCACTGGTTGCATACACACTTTAAAACAGTTTTCCTAAATGTTATCAATGAGCAATGTTAAAGTCTGAAGAGTATCTTCCCCAAAAGTGAAATAGGTTATCTTAAACATTCATTTTCAAATGATCAACTACTATACCTTTCTGCCAAATTTATTATGGAAACTGAAGGGAGAAAGATTCAAATCCATCACAACTCATCTTTCTTCAAGTATGAAACATATGTATACATTTTTTCTTAAGTTTGAAAAATTATATCGACCTGTATTTAGTTAAATAAAAAGATTTAATTTTATTGCCAATTGTCATGTTTAGAAATTTAGTAAAAAGTAGTTTAAAATGTATACGAATGGAACACAGAACTATTTTAGATAGCGTCACTGATACTTTCAGAAGAGAATAGATATTGCAAATCTAAATATTACTAGGGTGTTTATTAAAATTAAACATTTATTTTTAAACCATTACTCATTTTTTCATATTGAGTCAGCTATCCCAGCTAAGAAAGCAACAATATTATTTACCCAAATAAAGAAAATGTTGCAAATTCTCGGTTATTGAGGGAACAGTACATCACCTTTGCAAAACAAATAAAATCAAAACTGCACACTTACTATGTAATGTAACTTATAATGTGTTTTGCTCAACATTCCCTTTGGAAGTTTCAGGAATGTTGCTGAAAAAACAGAAGCATTCATAGCATCCAAGGGAAAATTTATTTTGTTGATATGTCGACTCAATGTGGACTTCAATATTGTGGCTATTGCTTTACGGGCACATTAGTCCCATTTATAGCTTGATAATAAAACATTTTTTTAAATTACTTTTTTCAAGTTAAGGATTCCATCTTTCCACATCCAATAATAATCATGGCAATAATGAATAACACTCGAGCAGCACTTAAATATAAGCTTGACAGGAAACAGAAGAGATAAATGTTACTTTGTATTCTAAACAATTAAGAATGCAAAAAGAGGCAAAAACAGACAGACATGTTTGGTATAGTTGAAGATAAAATGAATCAGGGTGCACTACAGTTATAATTACATGATTATGGTCAAAATGATGGACATTAATTCTTGGGTTTTTTTATTTTGTCAAGTATACTGTAGAACAGATTCTGATATGTCCTGAGTAGTTTAAGGATTATTCTACATCTTTCTTCTTGCAAACCAAAATAAATTAAATGTTCTTCATAATTGTTATTTAGAACAGATTTTACCAAATTATTAATTATACAGCAAGCTCAGGTCATGCACAACTGTACAAAAATTACTCCCTGTAATTAATTGCATGCCCTTCCCACCAGAACCATCATCATGCAAGGCTGTATTAAATTCAGCTTTTTGTTAAATATAGAAAATACAATGTGGAAAGAAGACAATTGACCTAACCAGTTTGTGTCTGTATTTAGCCACTACTCAAGTACCTCTAATCATATTTATCCACCTGTTCCCACTTTCCTTCAATCCACTTTCATTCATCAATTTATTCAATTTAAGTTTGAACGGTGCATTAGATTTTACCTCAGCAACTAACTCTGAAATTGAAACAGCGCCGCAACTCTGTGAAAAAAAACTTCTGATTTCTATCTTACATTTAATCTTATATCCATGATCCTTCACCCTAAATCTCCAACAACTGGAAACAGTCTTCAAACTATAAACACTAATAATCTTCTTTGTTGATGACATATCTGTTCCATCGTCAATTCCATTTACCTGTCTTTTCTCTGTATCCCTTCATACCCTTGCCTAAAAAAAATTATTAAACCAACTTCAACTGGCCCTGCATTCAGTATTTTGGAACAGAGCATGGCAGATTTCCACTACTCTTTGTATGAAAAATTGCTTGCTGATTTCACTTCTAAACAGCTGGGCTCAAATTTTAAAAATGCCCCATTGTTTTAGATTTTTCTACCTGGGTGTAAAGGGGCAACAAAGAGTCCAATGTTGAGTTGTAGAGAAAACAAAACTTATTTTATTTAACATTAACTACATACACAGCTCCAGTAATCCCCTGCTGGACTCTCTCCAGTCAGTGCCATACTGGCTAACTCGATTTATACACTGGTGTTAAGGAGAGATAGTTAAGGGTCCCCTGCTCTCTTATCGGAGGAGCTCATATTCTGAAAGGTCCATTGGGTAGTGAATTAACCCTACCCTGAGACCATTTCAGGTTATAACACGGAGAAAGAGCTTTTCTGTATCTACCATATAAAATGGCTTTACTTTATGAAAATCTCAATTAGATCAACCTTTAAGCATGTAAACACAGGAATATACTCAACTTTATGTTGAATATAAAAAAACAAAAACACTAGGTTTCATTTTTAGTGGAATAGAAATGAAAAGCAGAGAAGTTATTTTAAATTTGTATGGAAATGTTGTTAGAACACACCTGGAGTATCGGAACAATTTCTGGTTTCCATTCTATTAAAAGGATAGAGAGGGGCAGCACGGTGGCACAGTGGTTAGCACTGGGACTACAGCGCTGACGACCCAGGTTCGAATCCCGGCCCTGGGTCACTGTCCGTGTGGAGTTTGTACATTCTCCCCATGTCTGCGTGGGTTTCACCCCCACAACCTAAAGATGTGCCGGTTAAGTGGATTGGCCATGCTAAATTGGCCCTTAATTGGAAACAAAAATAATTGGGTACTCTAAATTTATTTTTAAAAAGGATAGAGAGGCACTAAAGGTGCAAAATAGATTTGTTAGGTTGACACCAGAACCTATCAGGAAAGATTGAACAGACTGGGGCTCTATTCTCATGATTCTCATGAAATAGAAGCCCGAGCGATGATGGGTTTCAAAATTATGAAAGATTTTGATAGAATAGACACAGAAATAAAAAAGACATTTCCACTTGCAGGCAAGAGAAGAACTGGGGATAATAAATATAAAATAGTCACTAACAAATCCAAAATGGAACTCAGAAGAAACTTCTTTCCCCAGAGTGTACAAATGTGGAACTCACTTTCATACAAAGGAGATCAGTGACAAACAGAGATGCATTCAAGAGAGAGGGAAGAAAGGCATAGAAGCATATGTTGATGGTATTTATGGAGTTAGCTGCCGAGGGGTGGAAGGAGAATTATGAGGAACGTAAACATGCATGCTCCAGTTGGGCTAAATGGCTGGTTTCTGTGCTGTAAATACTTAGTAATTCATTTCAACCTGTCTTCGTTTAGAACCATTTAAGTCCTGATATCATTCTGCTAAATCTGCATGCAACACTACCACAGTGCAATCCCCAAAACTGAACACAGTACTCCTTATGAGATCTTACCAAGGTACTGCACAACCGCAGTATAACATACTCCCATTTGCACCCTTCGAGATAAAGGCTACATTCCATTCGCTTTTTTGATTACATTTTGTAACTGCACTAGATTTTAGTGATTTTTGCACCTGAAAACCTAAATTCTTTCACTTCTCTACAGTTCCTCGTAAAATTTGTCTTCCTACATTACAAAAGTATCTACCTTTCAAAAGAACTTAATTGGCTGTAAAGTGCTCTGGAATTGTGAAAGGCACTATATAAATGTAAGTTGTTCTTTATTTCTTGTTTAACAAAGTAGATAACCTTGTACCTTCTCACATTGGACTCCCATCTGTTGTAATTTTCTACACTCACTGAAATCTATCTAGGTCCATTTGCAACTTCCTGCTGCTATCTGCACAACTGATTGCTCATCCCAGCTGGTCACCTGGAAACCTGGGTGTACAACTCTCTATTCATAGATACATAGAGGAAAGGAGCAGGAGGCGGCCTTTTGGCTCTTCGAACCTGCTCCGCCATTTATCATGATCATGGCCAATCATCCAACTCAATAGCCTAATCCTGCTTTCCCCCCATAGCCTTTGATCCCATCCTCCCCAAGTGCTATATCTAGCCGCCTCTTGAATATATTCAATGTTTTAGCATCAACTACTACCTGTGGTAATGAATGTCACAGGCTCACCACTCTTTGGTGAAGAAATGTCTCCTCATCTTGTCCAAAATGATTTACCCTGAATCCTCAGACTGTGACCCCTGGTTCTGGGCACACCCATCATTGGTAACATCTTCCCTGCATCTACCCTGTCTAGTCCTGTTAGAACTTTATAAGTCTCTATGAGATTCCCCCCTCATTCTTCTGAACTCCAGCATGAACAATCCTAACCTAGTCAATCTCTCCTCATATTACAGTTCCCACATCCCTGGAATCAGACTGGTAAACATTTGCTGCACTCCCTCGAGAGCAAGAACATCCTTCCTCAGAAAAGGAGACCAAAACTCTACACAATATTCTAGGTGTGGCCTCACTAAGGCATTGTATAATTGCAGCAACACATCCCTGCTCCTGTACTCGAAACCTCTCACAATTAAGACCAACATACCATTAGCCCTCTTTACCACCTGTTGCACCTGCATGCTTACCTTCAGCGACTGGTGCACAAGGACACCCAGGTCCCACTACACACTCCCCTCTCCCAATTTACAACCATTCAGGTAGTAATCTGTCTACCTGTTTTTGCTTCCAAAGTGAATAACCTCACGCTTAGCCAAATTATACTGCATCTGCCATCTATTTGTCCACTCACCCAACCTTTCCAGATCATCTGTAGGATCCTTACATCCTCGTCACAGTTCACCCTCCTACCCAACTTGGTATCATCTGTAAACTTTGACATGTTACATTTTGTTCCCTCATCCAAATCATTAATATATATTGTGAATAGCTGGGGTCCCAGCACCTATCCCTGTGGCACCCCACTAATTACTGCCTGCCAATTTGAAAAGGACCCTACTCTTTGTTTCTTTTCTGCCAACCAGTTTTTTATCCACCTCAATACACTTCCCCCAATCCCATGCGCTTTAATTTTGCACAATATTCTCTTATGCAGGACTTTGTCAAACGCCTTCTGAGAGTCCAAATATACCACATCGACTAGCTCCCCCTGGTCAACTGTACTGGTTACAACTTCAAAGAATTCCAAAAGGTTTGTCAAGCATTATTTCCTCTACATAAATCCATGCTGACTCTGACTGATCCTGCCACTGCTTTCTAAATATTCCGCTATAAAGTCTTTGATCATGGATTCAAGAATTTTCCCCACTACCGATGTTAGGCTTACTGGTCTATAATTCCCTGCTTTCTCTCTACCTCCCTTTTTGAATATTGGAGTGACATGAGCTACCCTCCAATCTGCAAGGACTGCTCCAGAGTCTATAGAATCCTGGAAGGTGACCACCAATGTAAGCACTATTTCCAGAGCCACCCCCTTCAGCACTCTGGGATGCAGATTCTCAGGCCCTGGGGATTTATCCGCTTTCAATCCCATCAATTTTCCCAGCACCATTTCTCTACTAATGTTGATCTCCCTCAGTTCTTCCCTCTCACTAAACCTTCATTCTCCAACATTTCTGGGATCTGATTTGTGGCCTCTTTTGTGAAGACAGAACCAAAGTATGTATTCAATTGCTCAGCCATTTCATTGCCCCTTATTATGCATTCCCCTGTTTATGTCTGTAGGGGGCCTGCATTTCTCTTTACGTATCTCTTTCTCTTCACATATCTATAGAAACTCTTAGTGTCAGTCTTTATGTTCCCTGCAAGCTTCCTTTTGTTCTGTACTTTCCCCTTCTTAATCAAACCCTTCATCCTTCTTTGCTGAATTCGAAACTATTCCCAATCATCAGACCTATTATTTTTCTTGGCCAATCTGAATGCTTCTTCCTTGGATCGGATACCATTTCTAATTTTCTTTGAAAGCCATGGATTGACCCTCTTACCCATTTTCCTTTTGTGCCAGACAGGAATGTACAGTTGCTGTAGTTCCTCCATGCGTTCCTAGAATGTTTGCATTGCCTATTCATTGTCATCCCTTTAAGTAACTCTCCCCAATCTATAAAGGCCAACTCACATCTCATAGCTTCATAGTTCCCTTTATTAAGATTCAGCACCCTAGTCTCCGAATCAACTACTTCATTCTCCATCTTGATCATGTTATGGTCGCTCATCCCCAAGGGGTCTCACACAGCCAGATTGGCAATGATTCCCTTCTCATTACACAGTACCCAGCAGTCAAAGATGGCCTGCTCTCTAGTTGGTTTCTCCACATATTGGTCAAGAAACCCATCCTGCATACACTCCAGGAATTCCTCCTCTACGGCATTGTGGCTAATTTGATTTTGCCCAATCTATGTGAAGATTAAAATCACCCATAATCACTGATATTCCCTTATTACATGTATCTCTAATTTTCTGTTTAATGCCATTCCCAACATCACCACTGCAGTTTGGGGGTCTATATATGACACCCAATAATGTTTTTTGCCCCTTGGTATTTCTCAACTCTACCCATACAGACTCCACATTGTCAGAGGTAATATCCTTTCTCACTACTGTGTTAATTTCCTCTTTAACCAGCAGTGCCATGCCACCACCTTTTCTTTCATGACTATCCTTCCTAAATACTGAAAACCCTGGGACATTCGGTTCCCATTCCTGGTCACCCTGCAGCCATGTCTCCGTAATCCCAATAATATCATACCCATTTATATCTATATTCCTTCTGATATCTATGATGAAACATGAAGGCACCAGTCCAGATCATTACAGAACACTACTTTCAGATTGCAACAATTAGAGTACCTTCCCTTTATCAGTACTTTGTGTCTCTGATTGTGCAGCCCCCACCCCACCCCAACCCAATTACCAACAATATCAATTTCGCAGGCTTCTATTTTTGAAAATAATTTCTTGTGCATTTCTTTATTGAAAGCTCCTTAGACGTCCACACAGACGCTATAAATCCATGCTGATTCTTTTTGGTCAACTCATATTTCAGAAGTACTCAATTGCTTCACTCTAGTAACCGGGACCTGGGATTCATGTCGCATTACATTCATCCCCCACCATCTGGCCTGCGAAATCCTACCAACTGTCCTGGCTTCACACAATTCACACCTCTTTAATCTGGGGTTACCCCATCGCTGGATCTGTAAAGATTTAATCACCTGCTAATGCTCGCATTCCAAGCATTGTCTGGCATCTTTGAATCTGTCTATATATATGTTTCTGGAACATGCCTCTTCATTCACCTGAGGAAGGAGCAGCGCTCCGAAAGCTAGTGACATCGAAACAAACCTGTTGGACTTTAACCTGGTGTTGTAAGACTTCTTACTGTGCTCACCCCAGTCCAACGCCGGCATCTCCACATCTTCACTCTAGTAAAACACTGGTTTATGAGTGTGGTCTGCAATTTTATTTGATGGACTTGCTCAATTCTGAATGCACAGGTTAACTATTGCTGACTTATTCTTTTAAATACTCTTGCAAAGTTCATGATTAAAATATACTTCTGCAGCAAAATCATAATTTTGAATATCTAAATCACCATTAAAAATATAAAGGATGATCTGCCAAATTTCAAAACACGACTTTTCATATTCCAAATCAATTGCTCAGCTAAGTGGAACTGAACAAATCTGACACAGGACTCTTGCAAAAAGTACACCACTTTTTTTCAAATCTGAATAAGCTGACAAGCTTTTGCTGCGTAGAATCACTTATCCAGTAGTGAAAGGAACAAAGCCATGCAAGTGCCATCATGTCAGACATCACTGTCAGGTGAATGATTATTCTGTATTTTAAAAGGGAATTTGTACATCTTCTTTGTTTGCTGCAATTGTGATCCTTGCAGATCAGCACTAATGACATGGTGCCAAAGTAACTTGCAGCATAAAACCTTTTTTTTTTTTTACAAAACTGGCTTTAGCTCTCAAAGGGCAGCTAATAATATATTGAACAGCTATCCTGGTGTTAGTTTTAAGAACAATGGTAACATCATTAAAAATGAATTATATGATACGAAAGTACACGTTTATGACTCAATTGCCATATTTTACACACGTGTATGTCAATTTTCATTGTATATTTGCACTTATAACTTCACGGCGATTTATTGGTATGCTACAATTCTCAAATCAAAAATATATCTTTCTCAATAATTAGAGGCAATTTTGTTGCAATATTGGCTTTATTTGTATGAACAAAGCCAGGTGTAGTTCTGGAAAGGAAAAAAAAAAATGGTACCCAGTCGAATAATCTATAGGTAAGTAAATTAATTCTGAAAGACAGATACATGGAAGGGGGAATGAGGATGGGATAGGCAGACAGGCAGAGGCAGAGACAGAAATTATTTGCATTTATAAGGTGCTTTCAGCAACCGTTAAACATCCCAAAGTGCTTTACGGCTTCTTAAATATCTCTGAAGTGTTGTAATATAGCGTGATATATGCATGGTAGCCAATTTGAACACAACAAAGAACAGAGGTAAATGACCAGATAATATGTTTGGTGATATTATTTGAGGAATATGTTATAGGCAAGGACATGCGAGAAACTATCCTACTTTTCTTCATAGGACTCTGAAACCTTTTAAATTCATGTGAGATGGTACACAGAGTCGTGGTTTACCGTATTATCCAACAGACTAACCTTGCAACACTACTTCATTACTGCAATAAAGTGATTGCAGAAGAACGGCTTGAATTCACTGCCCTTGGATTCAAAGGTGAGATGGAGCCAAGGCTGAAACTTAAATATATGTTAGCCATATAATTTGGGGTTTGTTGGCCTTTTGGTTGGGATTTCATTCCAAGCTGCATGACATATGCACATATCAAAACAAACACTGACAATAGAGGTCTCCTTTTACTTTTTGGGGCACATATAGAATCATAGGATGGTTATAGCATGGAAGGAGGCCAATCTGCTGGTCCTCTGAAGGAACAAGTCACCGAGTGTCACTCCCCGCCTTTTCCCCATCGTGTTGCACATTCTTCCTTTTCAGATAATCATCAAATTCCTTATTGAATGTCTCTATTAAACCTGCCTCGTTCACACTCCCAGGCTGTGCATTGCAGATCCAAACCACTCACTGTTTGAAAAAAATTTCCTCATGTCACCATTGCTGATAAGGGCAGCATGGTAGCACAATGGTTAGTATAGTTGCTTCACAGCTCCAGGGTCCCAGGTTTGATTCCCGGCTTGGGTCACTGTCTGTGCAGAGTCTGCACGTTCTCCCCATGTCTGCGTGGGTTTCCTCCGGTGCTCCGGTTTCGTCCCACAGTCCAAAGATGTGCAGGTTAGGTGGATTGGCCGTGATAAATTGCCCTTAGTGTCCAAACAGGGTTACTGGGTTACGGGGATAGGGCGGAGGCATGGGCTTAAGTGGGGTTCTCTACCAAGGGCTGGTGCAGACTCAATGGGCTGAATGGCCTCCTTCTGCACTGTAAATTCTAAGATTCATTGCTTCTTTTGGCAAATACCTTAAATATGTGCCATCTAGTTTGTGATCTTTCCACCAATGGGAACAGTTTGGTCCCTCCCAACCAAATTTCCTCTCAACCTTCTCTTCCACAGAAAACATTTCTAACCTCTCCAATCTATTGACATAACTGAAGTTCCTCATCGTTGGGACCATTCTCGTGAATCTTTTCTGCACTCTCTCAACTGCCTTCCTAAAGTGTGGTGCCCAGTACAAGATACAATAGTCCAGGTGAGGCCAAACCAATGTTTTAGACAAGTTTAACATAACTTCCTTGCTTTTGCAATCTATACCCCTGAAGAGGGGGGCCTCCAGTGACCCCATAGCTGGGTGTCCTCACTTGGTAGTGGGTGGGTGGGGGGGGGAAATGCCTGTGTGTGTGGGCGGGATGAAGTTCACTTGGAGATCGGGGCACCCTTTTGAAATCATTGCCCGATCTCAGTGATGAAAATAATTCTAAGTGTGGGCTAAACCGGTAAGAAACTCCAAGGGCCGAAAAGTGTGACTAAGTGTCGTTAGATAGCGGCGGGGAACTCGTCGGCAGAGCTGGCATGAAACTCAAAAACTGCCTCAAATGACACTTGGAAACCTTTCTGTTAGATTGCACCCAAAGCATAGAATGCTGTATACTTTATTCATTGTTCTGTCATGTTCATGTATATCATGAACTCTCAGTAAATACTTTATATTTTCAAAAAGCACAAAAATACTACCTCCTGAGGATTCCTCTGGCAGACTGAAATACTTCAATATCAACCGAGAACAAAAGAAATTTTCCAGACTGCAGTTGACTCAATACCTTTTCCCTGAAACTAATTCAAAACGGCCATATATTAAAATTCTCAGCAGCTCAGTTTAGTACATTATTTTGCTGATGTATATTTAAGTTAGTGAGATTTTTAGCGAAATATTATCCAGAATTATAAGTAACAATAGATTTTTTAATTTCACCAGTCAAAATTCAATGAGAGAGAGAAATTATTCCATTATTCTTGAAGGCAGTCTTCCTGCACCTTGATTTACAGAGGCCAAGGGCATCTAAATTGATAACTTCTGTTACTGGATGACAGCTTGCTAACTGTGACGTTTTGTCCCCATTGGACAATCTGAGACGTTCAAATTGATAATGAAGAATAACCTACAGACCTGCATTCAACGTGGATGGTCAAGAAATATAACCAAACCCCGTCTGGCGTGGATCAGTGATGTCAGTTGTAGGAGTACGGGTGGCGGAGACGTTTGACTAGGTAGAAGTTAGAAAGCTAAAATAGACTGAATTTAGCATTCATGTCATGGATCTCGCCAGAGGGACTGGAAGTCACCGGGAATCTGGGTGCAGGTGCATGGCAGTCTACTGAACTCAATAACTTGCAAGCCAGCCGATTGGTGCCAGATCAGATGTGTGGGTGGGTTGTGGCTCTGACATTGGGAAGCCCGCATCATCTCATGGTCGTGCAGGAGCGGACATCATATTTTTAACAGGCAGCCAGTCCTGTTTTTGTAATGGAATTCATCTTTCAAGCTTTTAATGTAAGCTGTGCTGTTTAAATGTCCGGCAGGTAAATTTCTAGTTCTCCAAGACAGGAAACCTTCAGAGATCCAGCAATAAAAGTACACCACAATCACACGGGTTCATTCTGTGGCATTAATGGGACAAATGAAAAAGTCTGAAATGTCAGTCCAGCCTGCTGATTACTCCACAGTTTAGTGAAGGCTTACTGCATGACAAGGATGGTATGTTGCCTCCCGGGTGCCAGGGTCCGGGATGTCACGAACTGGCTGCAGGGCATTCTGGGGAGGGAAGGTGGACATTGGTCAATGACTTAGATAAAGTAAGGGATGAGGACCTGCAAACCAAGTACAGAAAGTTAGGAGATAAACTAAAATGCAGGCCCTCAAATATTGTAATCTCAGGATTACCCTTGGTTCCACGCGCTAGAGAAAACAAACAGGAATAGGAGGAAAGATCAGATGACTGTGTGGCTGGAGAGATGGTGTAGTCAGGAAGGGTTCAGATTTTTGAGGCACTGGAACCGTTCTAGGGCAGGTGGAACCTGTACTAACCGGACGTGTTGCACCTGGGCACACTGGGACCAATGTCCTTGCGAGGGCTTTCGCAGGTTCTGTTGGGGAGTATTTAAACTAATGTGGCAGGAGGATGGGAATCAAGGTGTAGGATCAGATAGGTCAAAATCAGATCAGGAAAATGGCGGTAGAACATTAGCTAGTGAGGTACAAGATGTCGTGTAGACTTGGAATTGCAGGAGAAGCAAAGTTCAAACATTTTCCAGCAAAGGAAATGGTGGGGTTGAATTATTTATATTCCAAAGCAATGAGCATTATAAACAATTGTGGCTCTTGTTCTGCCATGACTAGCACTGTACCTTTCTTTGGCTTCTCTGTGCGAGTCACCGATGGCATCATCAGCCAGGTGTGAAGGGAATAGTTTATTTCACTGAGGATGCAGCCATTAGTCGGGGGCCTTGATAAAAATAGGTGCAGCGCCTTTAGAGTGGTGCAGTATGTAGCTATCCTAGCTGTTACTTGGACACCTGCATTATTCATCTCCTGTGATCACAGGCCAACTAACTGCACATTGAGTGAATAGTAGTCCTTTTGATTGATATATGCCTCTAGTTGTTCAGAGGGTGCCTTAATGGTGACATGTGTGCAGTCTATTACACCCCAAACACATAGAACCCGGGCATGGCAGAGAAACCCATTGTCCTCTATGACTGACTGTTGTCATCTGTCCTGAATATAATGTATTCTCCAGCCCTCATGAACAGTGTATTTGTAATCTGCTTTATGCAGTGATGAGTGACCTTTTGGGAGGTAATGCAAATATCACCTCTACAACTCTGGAATAACAATAGGCAAAGAAATTTAGGGCTGCTGTGACTTTCAGGGCCACTGGCATCGGGTTCCCAGCATATCCCCATGGACGAAGGTCATCCAGCGGTGAAGCACAGAGACTGGTTACTTTTTGCCTCAAGAGGCCGAGTCTCTTCAGGCACTGCAAGTATGTAATCTTGCCCGTGTTTAAGTGGGTCTCACCCCCACAACCCAAAGATGAGCAGGTAAGTGAATTGGCCATGCTAAATTGCCCCTTAATTGGAAATTAATTGGTCATGCATCAGCCTTTCCTTTGCTGTTTGACATCTTGTCATAGAGTCATAGATGTTTACAGCATGGAAACAGGGGCGGGATTCTCCGTAATCGGCACGATGTCCGTCGACCGGCGCCAAAAACGGCGCAAATCAGTCCGGCAACGCGCCGCCCCAAAGGTGCGGAATTATCCGCATCTTGAGGGGCCGAGCCCTCACCTTGAGGGGCTAGGCCCGCGCCAGAGTGATTTCCGCCCCGCTGGCTGGCCGGAAAGGCCTTTGGCGCCCCGCCAGCTGGCGCGGAAATGACTTTGCCGTGCGACGCATGCGTGGGGGCGTCAGCAGCCACTCACGGCATCCCCGCGCATGCGCAGTGGAGGGGGTCACTTCCGCCTCCGCCATAGTGAAGACCATGGTGAAGGCGGAAGGAAAAGAGTGCCCCCACAGCACAGGCCCGCCCGCGGATCTGTGGGCCCCAATCGCGGGCCAGGCCACCGTGGGGGCACCCCCCCGGGGCCAGATCGCCCCGCGCCCCCCCCCCAGGACCCCAGAGCCCGCCTGCACCGCCTTGTCCCGCCGTTCGAAAGGTGGTTCAATCCACGCCGGCTGGCGTGGGTTGACAGCGGCGGGGCTTCGGCCCATCGCGAACCGGAGAATCACCAGGGGTGAGCCCGCCGACCAGCGCGATTTCCGCCGACCGGTGCGGCGCGATTCCCGCCCCCGCCGAATCTCTGGTGGCGGAAAATTTGGGACATGGCGGGGGCGGGATTCACGTTAGCCCCCGGCGATTCTCCGACCCGGTGGGGGGTCGGAGAATCGCGCCCCTGGTCCTTCAGCCCAGCTTGTCCATGCTGCCCAGTTTCTATCACTAAGCTAGACCCACTTGCCCTTATTTGGCACACATCCCTCTATACGCACCCTACCCATGTAACTAACCGCTTTTCAAAGGCAAAAATGTACCTGCCCCTACCACTGACTCTGGCAGCCCATTTCCAGATGCTCACCACCCTCTGTGAAACAATTGGCCCTCTGGTCTCTTTTGTATCTCTCCCCTCCCACCTTAAAACTATGCCCTCTAGTTCTAGACACCTCTACCTTTTGGGAAAAGATGTCTACTATCTACCTTATCTATGCTCATTATTTTATAGACCTCTATAAGATCACACATGATGGTAGCAACATTGGAGCCTTTACCATCAATATTCATAGCTCTGGACTGCAACTTGCATGTAAAGGTGCATGTTGTCACAGAAACTTGGATTCTTTGGGGGGGCAGGTGTGCAGTTGGCTGGGCAGTTGGTGTGGATCAGACTGGTACCTATACCAAAGGTTCGATTATCCTTTCTGGCTGCATGGATTTGGGGCATATCCCCTTACCTTACCCATGTTGCATATCAGAGTGCTGTGGATTGGACCTACCTTCAGGCAGCGAACTCAAGAAGAAAAGGATCCTGTCCTTGCGCGGTTTCCTGTTTTTGCTGCTGCTGAGCATTGGTTGGTGTGCAGCAGGGTGCTCATCAGCCTTGCGCATCCTCTTCAATGCACAACGATGCAGAAGAATTGGGTGCATTAATCGCATGCTGTCAGTACCTTAGCCGTTCCTTACTGACAACCTCTAAGACATCATCCCCTCGGGCCCTGGGATTTGTGAGACCAGTCTAAGGAATGGTCCCTCTATACCTCAGTTGCATACTGTCTTTAAAATGTTTAAGTCAGCACATCTTTGTTGAGGGCTCCCTGAATAAAGCTCTGCTCTTCAGGTCTGCAATTTTGTACAAGTCTGCAAGATCGATTTGCGATCTTGTGATTCAGTTTTTTTGAAGTTAAAACAACTCTCTCAGTAAGTCAACAAAACCAGTTATAAGTCATCAGCTTTCACTGAGTGAGTTCTTGAGGGCATGGAAAACCAGGGCAAGTTGAATTTAATTTGGGAGGCAGCATTAAATTGCTGTGAATTGGATGCAAATTATATTCAAATGGAACATTATTTATTTCAACAAGGTTTCTCCAACTATTGGACCAGTTTCCCATGTTGGTATCTTCTCATTCGGATTTAATAGGGGGGAACAATTCTCCCGCTGCCAAACACTGACGTACGGCTTCCCACTCCAGCCTGCTATCTCTCCTGCTCCAGTGGGCTGCACTAAGTCCAGCCCACTAAAATAAATTGCGGTAGTTGAAGTTAAATGCCAAGTTAAATGAAGTTAAATATTTCAATGCCAGGAGCATCCGGAATAAGGTGGGTGAATTGCGGCATGGGTTGGTACCTGGGACTTCGATGTTGTGGCCATTTCGGAGACATGGATAGAGCAGGGACAGGAATGGTTGTTGCAGGTGCCGTGGTTTAGATATTTCAGTAAGCTCAGGGAAGGTGGTAAAAGAGGGGGAGGGGTGGCATTGTTAGTCAAGGACAGTATTACGGTGGCAGAAAGGACATTTGATGAGGACTCGTTTACTGAGATAGTATGGGCTGAGGTTAGAAACAGGAAAGGAGAGGTCACCCTGTTAGGGATTTTCTATAGGCCTCCGAAAAGTTCCAGAGATGTAGAGTGAAGGATTGCAAAGATGATTCTGGATAGGAGCAAAAGTAACAGGGTAGTTGTTATGGGGGACTTTAACTTTCCAAATATTGACTGGAAACGCTATAGTTCGAGTACTTTAGATGGGTCAGTTTTTGTCCAATGTGTGCAGGAGGGTTTCCTGACACAGTATGTAGATAGGCCAACGAGAGGCAAAGCCATATTGGATTTGGTACTGGGTAATGAACCAGGACAGGTGTTAGATTTGGAGGTAGGTGAGCACTTTGATGATAGTGACCACAATTTGATTAAGTTTACTTTAGTGATGGAAAAGGATAGGTATATACTGCAGGGCAAGAGTTATATCTGGGGGAAAGGAAATTATGATGCGATGAGGCAAGACTTAGGATGCATCGGATGGCGAGGAAAACTGCAGGGGATGGGCATAATGGAAATGTGGAGCTTGTTCAAGGAACAGTTACTGCGTGTCCTTGATAAATATGTATCTGTCAGGCAGGGAGGAAGTGGTCGAGCGAGGGAACCGTGGTTTACTAAAGCAGTTGAAACACTTGTCAAGAGGAAGAAGGAGGCTTATGTAAAGATGAGACGTGAAGGTTCAGTTAGGGCGCTCGAGAGTTACAAGTTAGCTAGGAAGGACCTAAAGAGAGAGCTAAGAAGAGCCAGAAGGGGACATGAGAAATTTTTGGCAGGTAGGATCAAGGATAACCCTAAAACTTACTATAGATATGTCACGAATAAAAGAATGACTAGGGTAAGAGGAGGGCCAGTCAAGGACAGTAGTGGGAAGTTGTGAGTGGAGTCCGAGGAGATAGGAGAGGTGCTAAATGAATATTTTTTGTCAGTATTCACACAGGAAAAAGAAAATGTTGTCGAGGAGAACACTGAGATTCAGGCTACTAGAGCAGAAGGGCTTGAGGTTCATAAGGAGGAGGCGTTAGCAATTCTGGAAAGTGTGAAAATAGATAAGTCCCCTGGGCTGGATGGATTTATCCTAGGATTCTCTGGGAAGCTAGGGAGGAGATTGCTGAGCCTTTGGCTTTGATCTTTAAGTCATCTTTGTCTACAGGAATAGTGCCAGAAGGCTGGAGGATAGCAAATGTTGTCCCCTTGTTCAAGAAGGGGAGTAGATACATCCCCGGTAACTATAGACCAGTGAGCCTTACTTCTGTTGTGGGCCAAATCTTGGGAAGGTTTATAAGAGATAGGATGTATAATCATCTGTAAAGGAATAATTTGATTAGAGATATTCAACATGGTTTTGTGAAGGGTAGGTCGTGCCTCACAAACCTTAGAGTTCTTTGAGAAGGTGACCAAACAGGTGGATGAGGGTAAAGCATTTGATGTGGTGTATATGGATTTCAGTAAAGCGTTTGATAAGGTTCCCCATGGTAGGCTACTGCAGAAAATACGGAGGCATGGGATTCAGGGTGATTTAGCAGTTTGGATCAGAAATTGGCTAGCTGGAAGAAGACAAAGGGTGCTGGTTGATGGGAAATGTTCAGACTGGAGTCCAGTTACTCGTGGTGTACCACAAGGATCTGTTTTGGGGCCATTGTTGTTTGTCATTTTTATAAATGACCTGGAGGAGGGCGTAGAAGGATGGGTGAGTAAATTTGCAGATGACACTAAAGTCGGTGGAGTTGTGGACAGTGAGGAAGGATGTTACAAGTTACAGAGGGACATAGATAAGCTGCAGAGCTGGACTGAGAGGTGGCAAATGGAGTTTAATGCAGAAATGTGTGAGGTGATTCATTTTGGAAGGAATAACAGGAAGACAGAATACTGGGCTAATGGTAAGATTCTTGGTAGTGTGGAAGAGCAGAGAAATCTCGGTGTCCATGTACATAGATCCTTGAAAGTTGCCACCCAGGTTGAGAGGGTTGTTAAGAAGGCATACGGTGTGTTCGCTTTTATTGGTAGAGTTTCGGAGCCATGAGGTCATGTTGCAGTTGTACAAAACTCTGGTGCGGCCGTATTTGGAGTATTGCGTGCAATTCTGGTCGCCGCATTATAGGAAGGATGTGGAAGCATTGGAAAGGGTGCAGAGGAGATTTACCAGAATGTTGCCTGGTATGAAGGGAAGATCTTATGAGGGAAGGCTGAGGGACTTGAGGCTGTTTTTGTTAGAGAGAAGGTTAAGAGGTGGCTTAATTGTGGCATACAAGGTGATCAGAGGATTAGATAGGGTGGACAGTGAGAGCCTTTTTCCTCAGATGGTGATGTCTAGCACAAGGGGACATAGCTTTAAATTGAGGGGAGATAGATATAGGACAGATGTCAGAGGTAGGTTCTTTACTCAGAGTAGTAAGGGTGTGGAATGCCCTGCCTGCAACAGTAGTGGACTCGCCAACACTAAGGGCATTCAAATGGGCATTTGATAGACATATGGACGATAAGGGAATAGTGTAGATGGGCTTTAGAGTGATTTCACAGGTCGGCGCAACATCGAGGGCCGAAGGGCCTGTACTGCACTGTAATGTTCTATGTTCTATTAAATAGTTTATTACAGTTTCAAATTTTCTACTACTAGGTATCTACATAAAACAAATTATATAATTTAAATTATATAATATACAATGTCACATGATGGAATTTTTGTACAATTAAATACTGGGAAGTATTAAGCAATTGCCTTCAGTCCCCACACAAAACTCCATTCCTCAGCTACTGACGCCACCCTCTCCCTCGCAACTTTTTGGGATTAAACCAGACTGTTTGTAATCTTGGAGTCATATTTGGCCGCATATGGCCAAATCACATAACAGTTCCATCACCAACCAACAGTACCATTACCAACCAAAAGAGAAAATGCTGGAAACTCTCAGCAGGTCTGGCAGCATCTGTAGGGAGAGAAGAGAGGTAACGTTTCAAGTCCAGGTGACCCTTTGTCAGCCAGTCAAACTGGCTGCTTCGTCCTGGATGGCGTTAAGCTTCTTGAGTGTTGTTGGAGCTATATTCATGTGCTACTGTGCTACCGTGCCACCCATAAAGAAAGCCTGAAAGGAGAGGTGGAACACCTGGTGCTAGATTCCTTGTTAAAAGTGAAGCAGAAGCTTTGTTCCTGAAAGGGTCTCTCCCTCCAAAGGTCTGCACAGATAAGCAAGTAACATGTTTTGTCAACTTTATTTATAAATGGCATTTGAATTGTAATGGGTTGCTTAATTGGAATTTGTGGCAGGTGCAGATAGTAAGTTAAAGTGTTTCCTTTTATATAAGAACTGTTAATTGTAAAGCTATTTCTTTGATGTTAATATTCGGTGTTTACATTAAAGTTTGTTTTATGTATTAGTCAGAACCTTCACTCACAGTTTTACCAATTGAAAACTTGTTAGAGGTTCTCGTCCAGTATCCTAACAAAAGTTGGGGACTGGTCCGGGATCCTAATAGCGGAAATCAATGAGTCATTATGATAGCTGTAGCTTTGGAACATGGACCAGCAAAATGTTTTGGATAAGATCAACAATTTCCTAATTTCACCAAAGAATATAACCTAGAGTTGCCAACAATGGTAGCAGTAGACACATCATCTCCAGGCTTGAGCACAGAGCTGTTTCAAGTTATTTGTGCAGTGCACAGCTAGCAACAGAGCAAACCACTTGCAGCATCTATTTTTCCTATGAGGCCATGAGCGTGCCTGGGAATAGATTTATTTGAGTTCAAAGGCAAAGCTTTCAACACTGTCATTGACTACTACTCTAAAAGGTTGAAAGTGAGTAGACTGCATAGTGCCATGGCGGAGGCAGTGAATATGTCAATAAAAAGAGGCTTCACAACACATGGCATGCCAAATGCTGTGGTGTCAGACAACAGTCCTCAGTTTGTTAATGAGTTGTTCTACAACTTTGTGCAGGAATAGGATTTCATAAATGTGACTAATTTGCCAAGATAACTTCAGTCAAACGGAGCAGCAGAAAGAGGAGTTCAACCAACCTTGGAATTGATGAAAAATAATGAAAATTTTAATATAGCCCTTCTTAACTACAGAATCTCTCTTCCAAAAATAGGTTCTTGATGGGAGGACAGTTACAAACACAACTCCCAGCTCTACAACAAACACGACAACCTAACATTACCTCAAATACTCATGAGAAAGTTTGGAAGCGGGAGGAGCAACAAAGACAGTCAAGTTCATAATTTCAATTTCAGGCATAGTGCACGGGACTTGAAAGCGCTATGGTCCCGGGAGAGAGTGTGGATAAAAGATCAATAGAAACAAAGCATTGTATTGGAACAGCTCTGCAGCCAAGAACATATAGAATTGAAATGGACCAGGGAGAAAGAGGAGTAGAAGAATGTACAGAGTTGGGATAAAGACTTGGAGGAGATGGAAAGGGGTAACATCAGGAGTACTCAATACTGATATAACTGTAATACAATGTCTCATGACTGAGTTCTGGTGGAATAAATAGAACCTCATGTAGAGTGCTGAGATGTATATAGAGCTATAAATACACAAGAATGGTTCTTAGGGATAGGTCTATGGTAGCATTCTTAGGGTAACAGACAAATTACAAAGAAACCCCATCTAGACCCCAAACCCAAGTCCCATACCACCGCCTGAAATACTTCCCATGTACAGTTAAAACACATGTACCCCTCAATCACCTTCCTGATCTTCTCACAAAAACTTCGGTTCCCCAGCAACCCTACATCCATTCTCCACCCCGGTCTCTGCACTATCCCCTTCTCCAGGAACATGTCCACCCAATTTGGCGCGTGCACCAAGATCACTATCACTGAATATTCTAGTCCCCTAGCCCCCACCAGCAATGCCATCCCTACTACAAAAAGGTCTATCCTCGAATAAATCTTATGAACCAAGGAGAAAAATGAATACTCCCACTCCATCAAGAACCACCACGGGGCCATCCCTCTTATTTCCCTCATCCCAGTCAGTGCCTTGGTCGCCTCCCCGCCAGCCCCCCCCCCCCCAGCCCCCCCCCCCCCCACACACACACACACACACCCCACACACTGACTGACCGAACGAGCGCAGCTGTGACCTAACAATCCTTGGCCCTTGCACCAGATTCTAATCCCCTCCCACTATTAGCTCATGCAAATCTAAGTCCAGGAATGGATCCAAGCACCTTCCTCACAAATCCTGTATCATCCTAGTTTGGGGGCAGCACGGTGGTGCAGTGAGTAGCACTGCAGCCTCACGCCGCCGAGGTCCCAGGTTTGATCCCACCTCTGGATCACTGTCCATGTGGAGTTTGCACATTCTCCCCGTGTTGGCGTGGTTTTGCCCCCACAAACAAAAAATTGTGCAGGTTAGGTAGATTGGCCACGCTAAATTGCCCCTTAATTGGAAAAATGAATTGGGTACTCTAAATTTATATATAAAAAAGAAAGAAAAAAAAAATCCTAGTTCGGGCCATAAACACTTGCCAATGCCACCAACCGCCACTCCAATGCCCCTGCTACTATCACACATCTACCCCCCTGCTGCGCCACCACCTTCTCCATCTGGAACCTCGCTCTCTTATCCACTAAAACTGCTACCCACCCCCCCCCCCACCCCCTTACAAGCGAACCCCGAATGGAATACTTAACTCACCCAGCCCTTCCTGAGCCTCACCTGGTCTTTCATCTTCAGATGAGTCTCCTGTAGCATGACAATATCGGCATTTCAGCTTTTTAGGTGCACTAACATCCTTGACTTCCTCACTGGCTGCCCCAAATCACTCACGTTCCACGTAACTATCCTGACTGGGGGTCTTTCTCTCCTCTTATCCGCCATCCTTATAACTCCGGGCCCTGCCCACTGGGTCTGGCCCACTCCATCCCTTTGTTGCCATCAACCGCAACCCCCCACCCCCCCGCCCCCCACTGCCACTTCCTCTCGAAAACACCTCACCCAGTATCGGTTCCCTCCCCCCATTTTTTGCTTTTACTTTCTTTATCAGTCTCCCATGCGGGACCTTGCCAAAGGCTTTGCTGAAATCCATAAACTACATCAGCTGCCTTACCCTCATCTACACACTTGGTCACGTTCTCAAAAAATGCAATCAAATTTGTTTGGCACGACCTCCCTCTGACAAATCATGCTGACTATTCCTGATCACACCTTGCCCCTCCAAGTGGAGATTGATTCTCTCCTCCAGAATGTTCTCCAATCGTTTCCCTACCACTGACGTGAGACTCACTGGTCTATAGTTCCCTGGCTTTGCTCTACAACCTTTCTTAGATAGTGGGACCATATCAGCTGTTCTCCAGTCCTCTGGCACCTTCCCCGAGGCCAGAGAGGAATAAAAAATTTGGGCCAGAGCCCCTGCAATCTCCTCCCTCACTTCCCACAGCAGGCTGGAACACAATTCATCCGGATCTGGAGATTAGTCCACTTTTAAGCCTTCCAACTCCAATACGATGTCACACCCTATGTCAATTTGCTCAAGAACCTCACAGCCTCTCTTCCTCAGTTCTATATCTGCCTCCTCATTCTCTTGGGTGAAGACAGATATGAAAGTATTCGTCCAACACCCTACCAAAGTCCTCTGGCTCCAGCCACAGATTTCTCGGTTAGTCTATTGTGGACCCTACTCTTCCCTTCGCTAGCCTCTTCCCATTGATATACTAATAGAATATCTTGGGATTTTCCCTCCTTTAACTAGCCAGAGTGTTTTCAAATCCCCTCTTTGCTCTCCTAATTGCTTTCTTGAACTCCATCCTGCGCTTTGTGCTCCACTAATGCCTCCGTTAATTTTCTCCCCTTTTTCTTCCTTCTCGTCATTTCCTGAATGTCTCTGGTCATCCAAGGTTCTCTGGGATTGTTACACCTTCCTATTAACCTAGAGGGAACATGTTGGGCTTATACCCTCCCGAATTCCTTCTGTAGATTTTCCCACAAGTAACTCATTTGAGTCTACCTTGGCCAGATTCTACCTTAATTTACTAAAATCCAGTCTCGCCCAATCCACAACCATTTTTTCAACTTGTCCATTTCTTTGTCCATAACTAACACGGTAGGATTGTGGAAAGCACAATTGCTTCACAGCTCCAGGGTCCCAGGTTCGATTCCCGGCTTGGGTCACTGTCTGTGCGGAGTCTGCACATCCTCCCCGTGTGTGCGTGGGTTTCTTCCGGGTGCTCCGGTTTCCTCCCACAGTCCAAAGATGTGCAGGTTAAGTGGATTGGCCATGCTAAATTGCCCTTAGTGTCCAAAATTGCCCTTAGGTGTTGGGTGGGGTTATTGGGTTATGGGGATAGGGTGGAGATGTAGACCTTGGGTAGGGTGCTCTTTCCAAGAGCCGGTGCAGACTCGATGGGCCGAATGGCCTCCTTCTGCACTGTAAATTCTATGATAAACTTAAATCATCATAGAATCATATCATAGAATTTACAGTGCAGGAGGAGGCCATTTGGCCCATCGAGTCTGCACCGGCCCTTGGAAAGAGCACTCTACACAAGCCTACCCCCAACCCTATCCCCGTAACCCAGTAACCCCATCCAACCTTTTTGGACACTAAGGGCAATTTAGCATAGCCAATCCACCTAACCTGCACATCTTTGGACTGTGGGAGGAAACCGGAGCACCCGGAGGAAACCCATGCAGACACGGGGAGAACGTGCAGACTCCGCACAGACAGTGACCCAAGCCAGGAATCGAACCTGGGACCCTGGAGCTGTGAAGCAATTGTGCTAAACACTGAGCTACCCTACTGCCCTGCACTGAGCTACCGTGCTGCCCTCCACTGAGCTACCGTGCTGCCCAAATCATATCATGTGTGGTCGCTATCGCCAAAATGTTCCCCCACCAACACATCAACCACCTGTCTGGCTTCATTCCCCAGAATCAGATCCATCACTGCACTGTCCCTTGTTGGACTCTCTGCATATTGAGCAAAAAGGTTCTCCTGCACACATTTTAGGAACTCCATTCCATCTAAGACCTTAACACAATAACTATCCCAATTAATGTTGGGAAAGTTGAAATCACCTAATATAATTAGCCAATTATTATTTTTACACACCTCTGCAAATTTCACACATATTTAGTCCCCAATTTACCGCTGACTATTTGGGGCCTATTACACACCGAGCAATGTGCTGTCCCTTTTTTGTTCCTAAGCTCTACCCACACAGCTTCATTTGATGTCTCCTCAAAGATATCCTCTCTCCTTAATGCAATAACTGACTCCTTAACTAATAATGCAATGCCTCCTCTTTTATCCCCGCCTCCGTCTCAGTTGAAGATTGTATATTTTGGGATGTTGAGCTGCCAATCCTGCCCATCCCTCAACCACAACCAAATGTCAATCCTCGCCCTTAACTCATTCGGTTTACCTGGAATACTCCTGGCATTAAAGTAGAGGCCATCCAGCCTCATCTTACCTTGAAACATACGACTGCTGTATTCCCTCTAACTTGATTGCATTTCTGTTTTATGCTGTGTCCCTATTCTGCTAACAGTCTGCGTCCCCTCTCCCTGCCAAATGAGTTTAAACTCGCCTCAACACCACTAGCAAACCCGTCAGCAAGGATGTTAGTCCCGCTCTGGTTCAGATGTAGACAGTTCTGTTGTACAGGTCCGACAATCCCCAGAAACGGTCCCAATGGTCCAGGAATCTCAAACCCGACCTCCTGCATCAACTCTTAAGCCACGCATTCATCTGCATTATTCTCCTATTTCTGTACTCACCAGCATGTGGCACTGGGAGTAATCCAAAGATTACAACCCGGGTGGTCCTGCTTTTTTGTCGACAACCTAACTCCCTGAATTCTTGATGCAAGACCTCATTCCTCTTTCTACCCCTGTCATCAGTACCAACGTGTACCATGACTTATGCCTCCTCATCCTCCCCTTTCAGAATGCCCATGCCCATTCAGAGACATCCTTGACCCTGGTACCAGGAAGGCAACATGCCATCCTGGAATTGCTTTCACGTCCACAGAGGCACCTATCTGTGCTCCTGAGTTCTTCTGTGCTTTGACTCTCTCTGCTGAACAAGAGAGCCAGCTGTGGTGCCACTGGCGCATGCCTTCTTGTCAGCTCAGCCTCAACATCCTGGTATAATATGATGGCATGGCCCTCCCAGCTACTATTTTGATGATCCTTTACCCATCTCAGGACCCGTTCCTTGTCCAACTAGCTATGGAACCCGACTATGATTGCCTGTGGTGGCTCCCCCGATCTGGGCTTCTGCTTCAGCAATCGATGGGCCTGGTCCAACACAGGAAGCATCAGAAAGATCCGCTCACCCACCAACTTTCCAAACATAGAGATGTGATCCTTGGCATTTATACCTTCCAGGCCCTTCAGCAACCCAACAATTCTTAAATTCTGCCGTCTGGAGCGATTCTCCAGATCATTGACCGTGGCCTATATCGCCTTCCGCACCTCCTCCAGCAATGCTATTTCTGTCTCCAAAGAGACAATTCGATCACTATAATCAGTGCGCGCCTCCTCCACCATCTCTGTGAAAATCCCCTCATCACCACACTATGGCGTCTGTTCGGGTACACGAAGGAAGAATTCAGAATGTTCAAATCACCTAACAGCATGTCTTTCCGGACTTGTGGGAGGAAACCTGAGCATCCGGAGGAAACCCACGCACACAGGGGGAGAACGTGCAGACTCCGCACAGACAGTGATCCAAGCTGGGAATCGAACCCGGGTACCTGGCACTGTGAAGCAGCAGTGCTAACACTGTGCTATCCTGCTGCCCTCTAGAGTCATGGATGTTTACAGCATCAAACAGGCCCTTCAGCCCAGCTTGTCCATGCCGCCCTGTCAGAGTCACTGATCTCCTGACCTCATTACAGTCTTGGATCAAACTCAAACATGGTAGCACAGTGACTAGCACTGTTGCCTAACAGCGCCAGGGGCCCAGGTTCAACTCCAAGCTCGGACGCACGCTCCCCCGCTACTTGAAGTCCGCACGCTCCCCCCGCGTCCTGCGCGTGCCTCCTACGGGCGCTCCGGCCCCCTCCCCACAAGTCCCGAAAGACATGCTGCCAGGCAACCTGAACACTCTGAACTGTCCCTCCACGCACCCGAACAGGCGCCGGAATGCAGCGACCAGGGCCCCCCCCCACAACAAGCCCACTGCAGTGCCAATGCAAGCCTACCCGTGACAATAAAAATTATTATTATTACTAAGTGTTGAATTACAGAGGTACGACAAGAATGACTGCCCTTGACACCAAAGCAGCATTTTACTGGGTGTGGCATCAAGGATCCCCAGCAAGACTGGAATTGATGAGAATCATGGAGAAAACTCTATCCAACTCTGGGTTGGAGTGGCACCTTGCACAAAGGAAGATGGTGGTTGTTGGAGGTCAATCTTCTCAGTTCAAGGACATCACTGCAGACGTTTCTCAGGGTAGTGTCCTAGGCACAAACATCTTCACCTGCTTCAACTACGACATTCCCTCCATCATAAGATCAGAAGGGGGGATATTTGCTGATGATTGCACAATATTCAGCACCACTCGTGACTCCTCTGATACTAAAACAGTCCATGTCCAAATGCAACAAGACTTTCTTTTTAAAATGCATTTTCTTGCAAACATGTATCAAAACAGGTTACAACACATAAATACCCCGGGAAACATACTTCTCAGCAATCAATTATACAGTCGTACAAAGTCCCCCCCCCCCCCCCCCCCCCCACCCCCCACCCACCCCACCCCCGCGACAAACAGCTCCTCAAACACAAGTCATAAACATCCCCCACCTTTTCTCAAACCACTCTGCAGAAAAAACTTTTTTTTTAATCTTCTCCAACTGCAGGAAGTCGTACAGGTCACCCAACCAAGCCACTACCCCCGGTGGCAATGCCGACCGCCACTCTAGTAAAGTTCGCCGCCGCACAATCAGAGAGGCGAAGGCCATAATATCGGCCTTTCTCCTATCCATGAGTTGCGGCTTCTCTGAAACCCCAAATATCGCCACCAAAGGTCCACCTCCTCCTCCACTATTCTGGCTAAGACCGCGAACACTCCCGCCCAGAATCTTCCAATGTAAATGTGAAGTTATTCACATTAGTTGTATGAATAATAAAGCAGAATTTTTTTTAAAAGGTGAGAACTTTCTAAGTGTTGATGTTCAAAGAGATTTGGGTATGCTAGTACAAGAAATTGTTATGGGCCAGGGTTTAGAGAACCCCAAAGTGTATCATGGAGTTCCCCTGACCCACAACTTTTAATAGATTGTGGTATGGGGAGCACACGGCCCACACTACAGGTGTGGTACAGCAGAAATGGAAAAGTACTTTTTTAAAAAGCAAAACAATGTTTATTCTATGAACTCAAGTTAACCTTTTTAAAACAGTGAACATCTTCGCAACCGTTAATTCAAATACAACCCCCAAAGAATACAACACTAAGTAATCCTTGAAGCTTTCCTTTTAACATCCATAAGACTTAAATCGCCTTTCAACAGAAGCACATAAGGTTTACATTCACTACTGAGAACATTTATAATTCTGAATTCACCAAATGATCAAGAGATAGTTTTTTCATGGCAGAGAGAACAGCAGTACACCTGCTTGGTCTGGATTCAGCTCCAACACTGAAAACGAAACTAAAACACACTCTGCAGCCTGCTCAAAAATGAAAGTAAAAAGCTGACAGACAGCCCAGCTCCACCCACTCTCTGACATCACTGCAGTAATAAACATCCATTTCTTAAAGGTACTCTCACTACAGATATTTAGAAACACCCATTTAAAACACCCATTTCGTAAAGGTACTCTCACAGGACACCTCCGCCCAAGAAAAAAAAAACCATCAGCTTCAAGATGGTTTCATTTTTCACCATTCTTTAAGAAATGCACACAGTAAGTACACTTTTTTGTTTCACAAAACAACACACGCAAACAGGTACAATAATATAGTTCTTTTTTTTTTCTTCTTCCTCCAACTGAAATCCTTCTCGATTGACAGTCTCTTTGAACAAGAAGGTCTCTGCACGATCCGTCCATTTCTCTACGCCTTGGCATTTCTCTTTAAAGTCAGATACTTTAGTTCAATCTGATCACAGAGTCCCTTGTAATTCTCCAACACAGGAGCATTGGTTATCACAGCTTTCAGGTAGTCAAATGCATGTTGAAACTCCGCTGTCCACTGAAATTTTCGATGTTTCTTCAGCAAGTCCATCAGTGGAGCAATCACGCTACAAAAACTTTGCACAAATGTTCGATCAAATCGACTCATGCCAAGAACTTGCATTATTTCCCTTCGTCTTGAAGGTATCGGAAACTCCTCAATAACTGTTGGTTTCACATCCCGTGTGACCATTCGACCCTGTCCGATTGCATGGCCAAGGAAAGTGACTTGGACCTTTCCAATTCACCTTTGGCTAGGTTTATCACCAAACCCGCCTCCTGAAGTCGATCGAATAACTCCATCAGATGTTTCAAATGTTCTTTCCATGCCTGGCTGAAAATTACCAGATAGTCGATGTATACCGCACAATTGGGTAATCCTGAAACAACTTTGTTAGTTAACTGTTAAAATGTGGCTGGGGCATTTTTCATGCCAAATGGCATAACTTTGAATTGCTATATACCATCTGGAGTCACAAAAGCTGAAATCTCCTTTGCCCTTTCAGATAAAGGTACCTGCCAGTAACCTTTAAGAAAATCCAGTTTGGAAATAAAAGCTAATTGTCCCACTTTCTCAATGCAATCCTCCAAATGTGGGATAGGATAAGAGTCCGTTGTTGTAACTGCATTAATCTTTCTTTTTTTTAAATTAAATATTTTATTGAAAATTTTTGGTCAACCAACACAGTACATTGTGCATCCTTTACACAATATTATAACAACACAAATAACAATGACCTATTTTATAAACAAAAAATGAATAAATAATAAATAAAAAAATGAAAACTAGCCCTAATTGGCAACTGCCTTGTCACAAGTAACACTCTCCAAAAATATAATTTAACAGTCCAATATATAATTATCTGTAGCAACGACCTATACATACTATACAGTATATATTAACAACCCTGAGAGTCCTTCTGGTTCCTCCTCCGCCCCCCCCCCCCGATCCTGGGCTGCTGCTGATGCCTTCTTTTTTCCATTCCGTCTATCTTTCTGCGAGGTATTCGACGAACGGTTGCCACCGCCTGGTGAACCCTTGAGCCGACCCCCTTAGGACGAACTTAATCCGCTCTAGCTTTATAAACCCCGCCATGTCATTTATCCAGGTCTCCACCCCCGGGGGCTTGGCTTCTTTCCACATTAGCAATATCCTGTGCCGGGCTACTAGGGACGCAAAGGCCAAAACATCGGCCTCTCTCGCCTCCTGCACTCCCGGCTCTTGTGCAACCCCAAATATAGCCAAACCCCAGCTTGATTCGACCCGGACTCCTACTACTTTTGAAAGCACCTTTGTCACCCCCATCCAAAACCCCTGTAGTGCCGGGCATGACCAAAACATATGGGTATGATTCGCTGGGCTTCTCGAGCACCTCGCACACCTATCCTCCACCCCAAAAAATTTACTGAGCCGTGCTCCAGTCACATGCGCCCTGTGTAATACCTTAAACTGAATCAGGCTTAGCCTGGCACACGAGGACGACGAGTTTACCCTGCTTAAGGCATCTGCCCACAGCCCCTCCTCGATCTCCTCCCCCAGCTCTTCTTCCCATTTCCCTTTTAGTTCATCTACCATAGTCTCCCCTTCGTCCCTCATTTCCCTATATATATCTGACACCTTACCATCCCCCACCCATGTCTTTGAGATCACTCTGTCCTGCACCTCTTGTGTCGGGAGCTGCGGGACTTCCCTCACCTGTTGCCTCGCAAAAGCCCTCAGTTGCATATACCTGAATGCATTCCCTTGGGGCAACCCATATTTCTCGGTCAGCGCTCCCAGACTCGTGAACTTCCCATCCACAAACAGATCTTTCAGTTGCGTTATTCCTGCTCTTTGCCACATTCCATATCCCCCATCCATTCCCCCCAGGGCAAACCTATGATTGTTTCTTATCGGGGACCCCCCCAAGGCTCCAGTCTTTCCCCTATGCCGTCTCCACTGTCCCCAAATTTTCAGTGTAGCCACCACCACCGGGCTTGTGGTGTAGTTCCTCGGTGAGAACGGCAATGGGGCTGTCACCATAGCCTGTAGGCTAGTCCCCCTACAGGACGCCCTCTCTAATCTCTTCCACGCCGCTCCCTCCTCCTCTCCCATCCACTTACTCACCATTGAAATATTAGCAGCCCAATAATACTCACTTAGGCTCGGTAGTGCCAGCCCCCCCCTATCCCTGCTACGCTGTAAGAATCCCTTCCTCACTCTCGGGGTCTTCCCGGCCCACACAAAACCCATGATGCTCTTTTCAGTCCTTTTAAAAAAAGCCTTTGTGATCACCACCGGGAGGCACTGAAACACAAAGAGGAATCTCGGGAGGACCACCATCTTAACCGCCTGCACCCTCCCTGCCAGTGACAGGGATACCATATCCCATCTCTTGAAATCCTCCTCCATCTGTTCCACCAACCGTGTTAAATTTAACCTATGCAATGTGCCCCAATTCTTAGCTATCTGGATCCCCAGGTAACGAAAGTCCCTTGTTACCTTCCTCAACGGTAGGTCCTCTATTTCTCCACTCTGCTCCCCTGGATGTACCACAAACAACTCACTTTTCCCCATGTTCAATTTATACCCTGAAAAATCCCCAAACTCCCCAAGTATCCGCATTATTTATGGCATCCCCTCTGCCGGGTCTGCCACGTATAGTAGCAAATCGTCCGCATACAAAGATACCCGGTGTTCTTCTCCTCCCCTAAGTACTCCCCTCCACTTCTTGGAACCCCTCAACGCTATCGCCAGGGGCTCAATCGCCAGTGCAAACAATAATGGGGACAGAGGGCATCCCTGCCTTGTCCCTCTATGGAGCCGAAAATATGCAGATCCCCGTCCATTCGTGACCACGCTCGCCACTGGGGCCCTATACAACAGCTGCACCCATCTAACATACCCCTCTCCAAAACCAAATCTCCTCAACACCTCCCACAAATAATCCCACTCCACTCTATCAAATGCTTTCTCGGCATCCATCGCCACTACGATCTCCGTTTCTCCCTCTGGTGGGGCCATCATCATTACCCCTAACAACCTCCGTATATTCGTGTTCAGCTGTCTCCCCTTCACAAACCCAGTTTGGTCCTCGTGGACCACCCCCGGGACACATTACTCTATTCTCATTGCCATTACCTTGGCCAGGATCTTGGCATCTACATTTAGGAGGGAAATAGGTCTATAGGACCCGCATTGTAGCGGGTCCTTTTCCTTCTTTAAGAAAAGCGATATCGTTGCTTCAGACATAGTCGGGGGCAGTTGTCCCCTTTCCTTTGCCTCATTAAAGGTCCTCGTCAGTACCGGGGCGAGCAAGTCCACATATTTTCTATCGAATTCGACTGGGAATCCATCCGGTCCCGGGGCCTTTCTCGCCTGCATGCTCCTAATTCCTTTCACCACTTCTTCTACCTCGATCTGTGCTCCCAGTCCCACCCTTTCCTGCTCTTCCACCTTGGGAAATTCCAGCCGATCCAAGAAGCCCATCATTCTCTCCCTCCCATCCGGGGGTTGAGCTTCATATATTTTTTTATAAAATGTCTTGAACACTCCATTCACTCTCTCCGCTCCCCGCTCCATCTCTCCTTCCTCATCCCTCACTCCCCCTATTTCCCTCGCTGCTCCCCTTTTCCTCAATTGGTGTGCCAGCAACCTGCTCGCCTTCTCCCCATATTCGTACTGTACACTCTGTGCCTTCCTCCATTGTGCCTCTGCAGTGCCCGTAGTCAGCAAGTCAAATTCTACATGTAGCCTTTGCCTTTCCCTGTACAGTCCCTCCTCCGGTGCTTCCGCATATTGTCTGTCCACCCTCAAAAGTTCTTGCAGCAACCGCTCCCGTTCCTTACTCTCCTGCTTCCCTTTATGTGCCCTTATTGATATCAGCTCCCCTCTAACCACCGCCTTCAACGCCTCCCAGACCACTCCCACCTGGACCTCCCCATTATCATTGAGTTCCAAGTACTTTTCAATGCACCCCCTCACCCTTAGACACACCCCCTCATCTGCCATTAGTCCCATGTCCATTCTCCAGGGTGGGCGTCCTCCTGTTTCCTCCCCTATCTCCAAGTCCACCCAGTGTGGAGCGTGATCCGAAATGGCTATAGCCGTATACTCCGTTCCCCTCACCTTCGGGATCAATGCCCTACCCAGCACAAAAAAGTCTATTCGCGAGTAGACTTTATGGACATAGGAGAAAAACGAGAACTCCTTACTCCTAGGTCTGCTAAATCTCCACGGGTCTACACCTCCCATCTGCTCCATAAAATCTTTAAGTACCTTGGCTGCTGCCGGCCTCCTTCCAGTCCTGGACTTCGACCTATCCAGCCCTGGTTCCAACACCGTATTAAAATCTCCCCCCATTATCAGCTTTCCCATCTCGAGGTCCGGAATGCGTCCTAGCATCCGCCTCATAAAATTGGCATCATCCCAGTTCGGGGCATATACGTTTACCAAAACCACCGTCTCCCCCTGCAGTTTGCCACTCACCATCACGTATCTGCCCCCGTTATCCGCCACTATAGTCTTTGCCTCGAACATTACCCGCTTCCCCACTAATATAGCCACCCCCCCTGTTTTTCGCATCTAGCCCCGAATGGAACACCTGCCCCACCCATCCTTTGCGTAGCCTAACCTGGTCTATCAGTTTCAGGTGCGTTTCCTGTAACATAACCACATCTGCCTTAAGTTTCTTAAGGTGTGCGAGTACCCGTGCCCTCTTTATCGGCCCGTTCAGCCCTCTCACGTTCCACGTGATCAGCCGAGTTGGGGGGCTTCCTACCCCCCCCCCCTTGTCGATTAGCCATCACCTTTTTCCAGCTCCTCACCCGGTTCCCACGCAGCTGTATCTCCCCCAGGCGGTGCCCCCCCACCCATCCTCCCCCATACCAGCTCCCCCCTCTCCCCAGCAGCAGCAACCCAGTAATTCCCCCCTCCCACCCCCCCCGCTAGATCCCCCGCTAGCGTAATTACTCCCCCCATGTTGCTCCCAGAAGTCAGCAAACTCTGGCCGACCTCGGCTTCCCCCGTGACCTCGGCTCGCACCGTGCGACGCCCCCTCCTCCCTGCTTCTCTATTCCCGCCATGATTATCATAGCGCGGGAACCAAGCCCGGCCCCGCCCCCAATGGCCAACGCCCCATCTCCTCCACCTCCCCCCATCACCACCTGTGGGAGAGAGAAAAGTTACCACATCGCAGGATTAGTACATAAAACTCCTCTTTCCCCCCTTTTTAACCCCCCTCTTTGCCCCCCACATTCGCCCCACCACTTTGTTCAAACGTTCTTTTTAATAACCCACTCATTCCAGTTTTTCTTCCACAATAAAAGTCCACGCTTCATCCGCCGTCTCAAAGTAGTGGTGCCTCCCTCGATATGTGACCCACAGTCTTGCCGGTTGCAGCATTCCAAATGTTATCTTCTTTTTATGAAGCACCGCCTTGGCCCGATTAAAGCTCGCCCTCCTTCTCGCCACCTCCGCACTCCAGTCTTGATAAACGCGGATCACCGCGTTCTCCCATTTACTGCTCCGAGTTTTCTTCGCCCATCTAAGGACCATTTCTCTATCCTTAAAACGGAGGAATCCCACCACTATGGCTCTGGGAATTTCTCCTGCTCTCGGTCCTCGCGCCATCACTCGGTATGCTCCCTCCACCTCCAACGGACCCGCCGGGGCCTCCGCTCCCATTAACGAGTGCAGCATCGTGCTCACATATGCCCCGACGTCCGCTCCCTCCACACCTTCAGGAAGACCAAGAATCCTCAGGTTGTTCCTCCTTGCGTTGTTTTCCAGTGCCTCCAACCTTTCCACACATCGTTTCTGATGTGCCTCCTGCGTCTCCGTCTTCACCACCAGGCCCTGTATGTCGTCCTCATTCTCGGCTGCCTTTGCCTTCACGACCCGAAGCTCCCGCTCCTGGGTCTTTTGTTCCTCCTTTAGCCCTTCGATCGCCTGTAGTATCGGGGCCAACAGCTCTTTCTTCATTTCCTTTTTGATCTCTTCCACACAGCATTTCAAGAACTCTTGTTGTTCAGGGCCCCATGTTAAACTGCCACCTTCCGACGCCATCTTGGTTTTTGCTTGCCTTCCTTGCTGCTGTTCTAAAGGATCCACTGCAATCCGGCCACTTTCTCCTCCTTTTTCCATCCGTATCCAGGGGGGATTCCCTTCTGGTTTACCACACAGTGTTTTTAGCCGTCAAAATTGCCGTTGGGGCTCCTATCAAGAGCCCAAAAGTCCGTTTCACCGGGAGCTGCCGAAACGTGCGACTCAGCTGGTCATCGCCGCACCCGGAAGTCCATTAATCTTTCTATAGTCCACACACAACCGTTGGGTACCGTCTGGTTTAGGTACCATCACGATGGGTGAGCGCCATTGGCTGCAACCGACTTCAATTATGCCATTTTTAAGAAGTTTCCTGGAAGGTAACTCAACAATTTATCCCAATTTTTAAGAACATCCTCATTTTCCAATTTAATTTGAGGTATGTCAAATTCACAGTCATCTGGATTTGGTTCATCACTTTGAGTTAGAATCATTAAAACCTCCTTCCCTTTCAAAGTACCTTTTAAGCATATTCACATGACACACTCAGTGACTCTTCTTTCTATCTGGTGTTTTTACCACATAATTCACCTCACTTAATTTCCTTTCAATCTGATAAGGTCCACAAAACCTTGCTTCTAAAGGCTCACCTACCACTGGTAACAATACGAAAACTTTATCTCCACTGGCAAAACTACGAACTTTTGCTTTCTTGTCCGCTACCCGTTTCATCACATTTTGTGCAACTTTTAAATATTGTCTAGCCAATTCTCCTGCTCTATTTAATAGTTCCCTAAAATTTGACAATAATCCAATAATGTAATTTCTGATTTCTCACACCAATATTTCCTCAAATCAATTTAAGTTGTCCTCTTACCTCATGACCAAAGATTAGTTCAAAAGGACTATATTTGGTTGACTCATGAGGTGCATCCCTAATTGCAAACAGTATGAAAGGGATTCCTTTATCCCAATCCTCTGGATAATCTTGACAATAAGCCCTCAACATTTTCTTTAATGTCTGATGTCACCTTTCTAATTCTCCCTGCGTTTCTGGATGGTACGCTGTTGAGTTAAATTGGTTTTTTCCTAAGCTATCCATAACTTCTTTGAATAACCTTGAGGTAAAATTTGATCCTTGATCCGATTGTATTTCTGTGGGTAGTCCATATCTAGTAAAGAATTTAAGTAACTCCTCCACAATATTTTTAGCTGTAGTATTACGTGCTAGAATGGCTTCTGGAAACCTAGTGGACATATCCATTATAGTCAAAAGATATTGATTCCCACTTTTTGTTTTAGGAAGCGGTCCTACGCAATCAATTAGGACCTTTGTAAAAGGTTCCTCAAATGCTGGAATGGGTATTAAGGGTGCTGGTTTTATCACTACTTGAGGTTTCCCTATCACTTGACATGTGTGACATGATTGACAAAATTTAACTACATCTTTATGTAGTCCAGCCCAATAAAAATGTTTCTGGATTTTAGCTTGAGTTTTCCTTATTCCCAAATGACCTCCCACTGGTACCTCATGTGCAACTCACAACACCTCCTTTTTATACCCTACCGGCAATATCCGCCTCCATATGTAAACGTCTCCAATTTTTCATCAAGACATTACTTTCACGGTAATAACACTCTGGTATACACTCCGATTCCTCTTCCGTATATGCTTTCCAATAAATCGGTTTTATTTATATATCTTTCTGTTGTAACTCCGCCAATTTTCCGGAACTCAAAATATCCACCTCATCCTCCACCTGTTCTTGTTCTTTTTCAACCATCTGATCAAAAATAGTTTCTGATAATTGCACTTCAACTTCACGCTTTGATTTCTCTTCTTGTCTTAACCTGTGACTTTGCGACCTTGTTACTGCAGAATCCGGATAAATTCCAGGATATTCATCCTTCAACACTTCAGTTGTCCGATTTTCCACTGGCTTATCACACCCACCTGCGATCCAGCTATATCATTACCCAAGATAAACTGTATTCCTGGACAAGATAGTTTCTCTATTACTCCTACTACCACTTCACCACTCTTCACTGGACTTTCCAATCTTACCGTATATAATTGAACACTACTCCTCTCACCTGAATTCCACATATTTTGTGGCAACATTTTCTGGCAACATTCTTCCCAAACTACATAACTCCTCATCTCTTACCATTAAAGATTGATTAGCTCCCATATCTCTTGAAATTGTGACTTCTTTACCTACTCCTCCTGATACACATGAGTGAACTTTACCCACACAAGTAAATTCTTTAAAGAGATCTGGCACCTTCTTATCAATCACCACTTGATCAGGCTGTACAATCTTTTGCACCTCCTTCGCTTCACTTGGGCTTTCCTTTACCACTTTAACATACCCCACTGTCTTATCCTGTTTTACCACATCAGCCTTCCCAATGCTGTTCTTCAACCACCAACACTGTGACTTTACATGGCCTAGTTTATTACAGTGAAAACATTTGAAACTTTTCATTTCTTTTTCACCCTCCTGTAATTCTTTTTTAATGTAAGGTACACTCTCCTTATTATCGCCCATCAGATCACCTTTGCCTCTACCACGTGAGTATTTATCATGTCCCCAGTTTCTATCCCTCACAGGCTGAAACTGATGTCAGAAACCAAGCTTTTATTTATGAACTAATTCATAATCATCTGCCATTTCTGCTGCTAAGCTCAATGTTTTAACCCTCTGCTCGTCCACGAGTTCTCACTACATCAGGGATTGAATTTTTAAACTCCTCCAAAAGCATAATTTCTCTGAAAGCTTCATACGTTTGGTCTATTTTCAAAGCCCTTATCCATCTATCAAAATTACTCTGTTTGATCCTTTCAAACTCCATGTATGGTTGACCAAATTCTTTCCTTCAATTTCTCAACCTTTGTCCGTAGGCTTCAGGCACTAGTTCATATGCACCTAAGAGGTTTTTTTCACCTCCTCATACGTCCCAGATACCTCCTCCGGTAGTGATGCAAACACTTCATTAGCCCTACCTATCCGCTTTGTTTGAATCAGTAATACCCACATGTCCTGAGGCCATTTCATTTGTTTAGCCACCTTCTCAAATGAAATAAAAAAGGCTTCTACCTCCTTCTCGTCAAACCTTGGCAATGCTTGGACATATTTAAATAGATTCCCACAAAGCCTTCGACTTTGACGCTCTTTCTCACTATCCTCATCACTATCATCCAACTGTATGTTTCCCTTTACATCTGCCAATTTTAACTGACTGTCATGTTTCATGGCCATTTTCTGACAGTCAAACTCGCTCTCTTTATCTTTTTCCCTGATCTGTATCTCCCTTTCTCTTTCTTTTTGTTCTGCTAGGGCTATTCTTTCTTTTCTCCTATCTTCTCTCTCCTTTTCTTTTTCCTCTCTCTCTCGCTTTCTTTTCCCTCTCTATCTCTTTCTCTCTCTCTTTCTTTTTCCTCTCTATCTCTTTCGTATTCAAGCTGCTTTAATCCTTTCTCATGTTCCATTTCTTTAATTTGCAACTGAATTTTTGCCATTTCCAATGAGTCAAACTGTATCTCAGGCAACGTCAAATGCTAAGCCACCACCATAATTACCTCATCTTTTCGCATTTTGTCAGGTAATGTTAACTGCAATGTTTTTGCCAAATCTAACAGTCTGCTTTTAGTCTCTGTCCGTAAAGTACTGCATGTGACCGTCTCCACACCCAAAAACTTCTGAGCATCTGAAAGAGTCATTGTCCACAACACACTCCCTACTTAAACTAGAATACCACACCTGAAAAGCAACCACAATATGCTCACACCTCACCGTCTTTAAGTTCACAAAGCCAATCCAATAGATAGACTTTTATCCCGGACGAGCCCCCAATTTGTTATAGACCAGGGTTTAGAGAACCCCAAAGTGTATCATGGAGTTCCCCTGTCCCACAATGTTTCATAGATTGTGGTATAGGGAGCACACGGTCCACTCTACAGGTATGGTACAGCAGAATTGGAAAAGTATTTTTTAAAAAGCAAAACAATGTTTATTCTATGAACTCAAGTTAACCTTTTTAAAACATAGTGAACATCTTAGCAACCTTTAATTTAAATACAACCCCCAAAGAATACAACACTAAGTCATCCTTTAAGCTTTCCATTTAATGTCCATAAGACTTAAACACATTTCAACAGAAGTACGTTAGGTTTACATTCACTACTGAGAACATTTATAATTCTGAATTCACCAAATGATCAAGAGATAGTCTTTTGGTGGCAGAGAGAACAGCAGTACACCTGATTGGTCTGGCTTCAGCTCCAACACTGAAAACAAAACTAAAACACACCCCGCAGTCTGTTCAAAAACGAAAGTAAAAATCTGACAGACAGCTCAGCTCCACCCACTCTGACATCACTGCAGTAATAAACATCCATTTCTTAAAGGTACTCTCACAACAGATATTTATATACACACCCATTTATTAACATCCATTTCTTAAAGGTATTCTCACATGACAAAATACAGAAAGTCAGTGTGCAGGTGCAGCAAACAATTAGGAAGGCAAAGGGCATGTTGGTCTTTATTGCAAGGGGATTGGAGTACAAGAAAAAAGTCCTGCTACAGTTGTACAGAGTTTTGGTGAAGCAACATCTGGACTATTGTATGCAGTTTTGGTCTCCACATTAAGAAAGGATATACTTGCATGGGAGGTGGTACATCAAAGTTCCTAAATTGGTCCCTGGCATGAGGGCATTATCTTATAATGAAAGACTGAGTAAATTGGACTTGTATTCTCTGGTTAAGAAGAACCAAGAGGCGATCTCATTGAAACCTATAAAATTATGAAGAGGTTTGATAGCGTGAATGCTGAGATTGTTTCAATTGGTTGGGGAATCTAAAACAAGAGGAGCAGTCTCAGGATAATGGGCCGATCATTTCGGGATGAGACATTTGTTCGCTCAAAGGATTGTAATCTTTGGAAACACTATGCCAGGGATTGCAGATGCTCCAGGGATGAATACATTGTAAGGCTGGGATAGATAGAATTTTGGTGTCTCAGGGAATTCAGAGATATTCAGGGAGCAGGCAGGAAAACAGAGTTGAAGCCCAAGATCAGCCAGGATTGTATTGAATAGTGAAGCTGGGCCATGTGGTCCACTCCTGTTCCTATTCCCTTATAATTCATAGAATCTACAGTGCAGAAGGAGGTCATTCGGTCCATCGAGTCTGTACTGTCTCTTGGAAAGAGCACCCTACCCAAGGTCAACAACTCCACCCGATCCCCATAACCCAGTAACCCCGTCCAACACGAAGGGCAATTTTGAACACTTAGGGCAATTTTGAACACTAATGGCAATTTATCATGGCCAATCCACCTAGCCTGCACATCTTTGGACTGTGGGAGAAAGCCGGAGCACCCGGGGGAAACCCACGCACACACGGGGAGGATGTGCAGACTCCGCACGGACAGTGACCCAAGCCGGAATCGAACCTGGGACCCTGGAGCTGTGAAGCAATTGTGCTATCCACAATGCTACCGTGCTGCCCTCCCGTATTTATGTTTAAAACATAGCCTTAGATCCATGATACAAATGAGATCATTAATTAATCACGTCCCATTGTGCATTACCAGATCTGGAATAGCCTACTCCCTCATTGGCTCTAGAATTTGCTGCTCTGTGAAAACACAATGAACACATCATCCAGGTTATCTTTGACAAACTGATTTGTCCAATCTACATATAGATTAAAATCACCCATGATTATTACTGGATGGGCTGGTTTAGCTCAGTGGGCTCGACAGCTGGTTTGTGATGCAGAACAAGACCAGCAGCGCGGGTTCAATTCCCGTACCAGCTTATCCGAACAGGCGCCGGAACATGGCGACTAGGTGCTTTCACGGTAAATTCATACTTGTGACAATAAAAGGTTATTATTATTATTACTGTACTCCTCTCAAAATCACTTACTATTTCTTCCTGTATCCCCATCCTACAGTGTAGTTATTCTCAGGGAACTTAAAAACTACTTTCACAAGTAATTTCTTAGCTTTGCTATTTCTTCTCTCCAACAAAACTGATTCTCCATCTTGGTCTTCAGATCCAAGGTCATCTCCCTATTGTACCAATGCCATCTTTAATTAACAGAGCAATGCGGCCACCTTTTCCGAGATTCCGGTCTGTTATGAGCCTTGTGGAAGTCACTACATTAGGACTTTGGATTTCCCATTACCACAGAATACAAGCATCCCCCGTAAGGAGGGGCCGGGGATTCCCCTTAACAGGGGATTAGATCACTAATATAAAAACCCCGAACTGTGTGCAGGCTGGGGAGGGAGACCCTTCAGGGAGTTGAGATTTGTACATTGTAAATAAACCTAGCTTCGTTTTGTACCTTAGTCAATGCATGCTGCTTTGGCGGATTCTACACTGGCGACGAGGATGGGATTGGCCAGGCCTGCCTTGGTTCTGCCTCCACTTAGATTTTGCAGGACCGTTCCATGGAGCAATGATCCCCATCATCGTAGACCCCCATTCAAAGTGGATGGAGGTCCATAAAATGTAAAGTATGACAGCTCGAGCCACCATTGACAGGCTGCGGCAATGGCAACCTCTCAGCATGCACGGGATACCGGAGGTGCTGGTCTCGGACAATGGGACATGTTTGGGACACGTTTGGGACATGTTTGGGACGGGTTCATGACCGCAAACGGCATTTAACACTGACATGTTACGCCCCGTAACACCCGGCGTCGAATGAGTTAGCAGAGCATGTAGTCCAGACATTGAAAAGTGGAATGAGAAAGCAGACCGTGGGGTCCTGGGAGACAAGTCTGGCACGATTCCTTTTTTGCTACCGGACAATGCCACAGGCCACGACGGGGGTCGCTCTGGCCGAATTACTGATGGGCCATCTGCTTCGTATGCGTTAGAGTTTGGTTTCCCAGACATTGGTGGGAAAATCCGCCTTTGCTGCAGGAGACCTGGTATACATCCACAACGTTGGGGACGGCGCCACATGGATCCCGGGCGTCATGTTAGTCCAGACAGGACCAGTCTCTTATCCAATGCAGGCATAGGTATGCAAATTGAATTGGCATGTGGATCACCTCCATGGGTGCATACCCGAGACGCCAGATCCGATTCCGGAGGTTTGGACCAAAACCGCCCCCAGCTCGAGTTACCACCTCCACCCCAGCTGCCACCTTTCCTCCACAATCACACCTGGAGTGGAGAAGCCGGTTTTGGACATTGAGGATATCTTGATGATGGACGAGGTCCCGTTGAATTCAGATTCAGAGACTGACACGGACGTATTGCCACTACTGGAGCCCACTGTGTCAGTGCCCACAGCCACCTCTGTTTTGACGATCCCGCCAAGATGCTCTGCATGGAAATGCCGCTCTCAGGTTTGGTACATGCCTCTGGATGCCACGCGGTTGGCCCCCGACGGCCATTCCCGGGCTAAGATGGCCATGGGTTCCTTGGACCTGCCTGCGGACATGGATGTATCTCCAGACTCTGGAGCGGGGCGGGGGGGGGGGGGGGTTGTTAAAATCCTCGTGGAGGTCACAACATTAGGACTATCAGATTCCCCATGACGTCCATCGAATATGAGCTCCCCTGGTAATGAGGGGGCGGGGCTTACCCTTAGCAGAGGATTAGATCACTTGGGGAAGGAGACCCTTTGGGAAGTGACAATCTTGTATATCATAAATAAACCTAATCTTTGTTTTGTGCCTGCTTGGTCAACATGTGCTGCTTTAGTGGATTCTACATTGTCCTTCCGAAATGCTAATGTTCGCTGAATATTCAAATCATCGCCTTTGTTATCTTTGCAGTCATATCTCTGTAATAGATATATCATACATATTTATTTCTATTGTCTTTTCATTGTTTTTGCAAGCTCCAGCTTTATCTGCTATTGTACTCTAAAATTTGTACTCTCTATCTTTTCCTGTCATGCTCTGATTATTCCCTTAGGGTTACCCCCTCAGTCGCTCACTATCTTCAGTTTATAGGCCTCTTTACAAGCACAATCACTTGTTCTATTTAGGGGGCTTCTGTGGGAGGTCCCTTTAATTGGGGTCTCTGAGGCATCTCTTTATTTAGGGGGTCTCTGTATTTAGCGGGTCTCAGAAAGTCCCAGGGTAGGGGCTAAATTGTGTTACAGGACCTCTCGATCAGGCTGCGAGGGGCCCTACGGAATCCCTCGCTGAAAGATTATTGACTTATTCATGGTTTTAGGTGCTAATCAAATGCATAGCTAAAGAGTGAAATTATTAAAAGTGCCTCGTCTGTGAGAATACAGTCAGTGTTTCAGATTATGAATTAACTATCGAACTCTAGTGTCTTGACTGTGGACATCTAGACATTGTTTCAGTGAATGCTTCAAATAATGAATTGACTGTTGTATTTAAATGTATTCAGCAATAAGAATTTATCAACAAATTAGTTACAGCAAGGTCTACGGCCAGCGGTGGCGTGAGAAACCTATTTTCATGAGACTCTGCACGTAGATGCGGAGCTAACTTTGATGGACACCTGTCAATCTCAAGTAATGGCCAATGTTTGATTAACATATCATCCTCTAAGTAACAGACATCCATTTGAATAAATCAGGAGGTCTCAGCTGGGAATTAGAAACCAATGAGAGTAAATGAGGGATAACTAGAGATAAGGATTCCCTTAAAAGTAGGACCTCGTGGTCGAGGTCTTTGTTCCTGATTTCCTGAATTCTCGAATCATCTATCCGTTTGTTTAAGGTTAAAGTGACTTCTTGATGCTTTCATGTTTAATGCTTTTTTTGCCATGTGTTTGACCCTTTTATGAAACTTTGATATTTAATTTCTAAGTTTTGATTCAGTTCTTATTCAAGTGTACTCAAGTGAATAATTAGCAATAAAGTTGTATCTTTGACACCTTCAATCAACCAGACTATCGACTCTCATTAGAAGGTAAAAAAAAAAAGAGTCCCCATATTTGCATGGTTAAAGATTGGGAATTGCTTCCTGATTTGCGTTCCCAGCATGAGCACAAATCAGGTGCAATCCAGCTCTGCCGGGAGAACATAGTCTCTCAAACGGAGACTCCTGCCCAACACCACTCCTTTTCCGCAAACCATTCAATATACTACCAACAACAGGACCATCACCACAACAGGACCATCACCCCACACCCCAACAAAATAGAAAAAAGAAACCCTCTTGGGTGGCACCACCCCACTAGACACACCAACAAATAAAGGATATTCAGACCGACCTCGCTTACAAGAGCTCTGACAGCAGTTAGGACAGTCAAAGAGGGAGACCCTCATGAGAAGAAATTACCAACTCTCTCTCCCCTCTTCTCCCCCCCTCCCCCCACCCACCCACCAAAGGGAAGTCCAACAAACCCTAGTCGACAACAGCATAACACACGGTCTGCTTGGACCCGAAGAAGAGAAAAACGCAGTTCAAAATAGAAAAAAAAACAACCAAGTGGGACCATCCTCAAAAGTAGCAAGGATAAATCCAACCTCATCACCCACATCCTCCATCCCTCCCTCAGCTCTGGCTCTACTCATCCTGCACCCAAGGATATATTAGGATAAAGAAACTACACAAATCCCCAAATCAATATTCAGCCTAACTTATTTTGCAAAATTTGACAATCACCATAGAGGCAAAACTTGTTCAAAACGTTTTCTAAAAAGGACTACTTCTCTAATTGTTTGTTTCCATTGAAGGCATTTGTAATGAAATTAATACAATTGCAAGATGCAAGTCTTTCAACTTGCTAAACAGATGTGCGTGTTATGAAAAAGCCACTTATAAAATGTTAGCTTCTAAACCTAACTGTTTTCCATTCGAGATGAAATACTCAACAGGTCTGACATAAAACAGGACAGCTGCAGTTCAACTAGAGGTCTTCTGACCAGGGATTGGCCTGTGTATAGATAACTATTATAGAGTGAATGTTAAACCTTTATAAGTCAAGAAAATTGAACTGACAGCTCCCTGAAAATATAGAAATATAGGAGCATTATAATTCCCAAGTTGCACCTAGAAAGTTGAATTTCTATTAAATAATAGACATTGATAAATAAGCGTAATGCATTAATACAGAAACTGGATGTGGTAAATATGCAAGTACAACTAGTTTTGACCTTGAAAAATGTAATTTTGGGAGTATTTTCTGCTTATATCAGTGGATGGTCATAAAGTTGAGCAAGATTTGACGTGTGAGAGCAAAACCTTTTAGGCAGATAAAGTTGTTTTCATCTTTCTGTTCCCTTTGCATTTTAAGAAAATATTTTAAACTACTGTTTTAAAACCTGTTAACCTAATCTGGCTGTCAGCCTAGTGGGCTCAAAATCTAGATTGTGATTCCACAATGGTTCATTGTCATTGAACCATATCACCAGAAAGGCTCAAAGTTTGATTCTGGTTTGTGCTAAGATCACCAAGGTGGTAATAGAGCACTACAACTCACCAGAATGTCCTGGAATCAGTGAGGGGAAAATTTGTCAAAACTTCTGTAATAACCACTACAGTTTATAAAATGGTTATCTCTTTTAATTCAATATAAATTGGAGTAATGGAGAGGGATGTATCCTTCTTTTAGTTCTGTCTAGTGATAAGCCCATGTGACCTTGATTACTATGAGGACTACTATAGAGCAAGTCCTGTTGAAACTCAAGTGCCAGCTTGCACGCAAGTAATACTGTGCCTTACTGTGGGCAGACTTAGACTCTTAGACTTACTGACTCAGAAACCCTGGACAGAGACAGTGTGTCCGAGAGAAGGAGAGAGGGAAGCAGTAGCTGTTGTAAACAGCAGGGAAAGAGGCTGTTCTTTGTTTGCCATCAGGCACAATACTGATGGAAGCTCATTCTCTGGTTGAAGTGACTGGATCCATACAAATTTAAGGTCACCGGAAGTTTGCACTAGTTAGGTGAATGAGTCAGCAGAGTTGGCCTTGGTGCTAGAAATCAGTTTGATTCGCAGCAGACTAAGGAAAATAACTGTTGATGGACACTGGACAATACAACAGTGAAACTGAGAAGCGAGCCTGATGGAAGCTGGCTTTGGGCTGATTCCTGTAAAGGCTACATTTCTACTGAGAGTGCACTATATAAATATGTATACGTACAAAAAAGATATGCATATTTTGGTTGCATTCGGAGATAAGGTTGTAACTTTTCTGTAGTTTAGTGTATTCGTTGCCTATTAAGTAATCTTTAGTCGTTATTGCTTTTAGTTCATTACAGTAAAAATCTTAAGAATGTGAAATCGCATTGAGTGATCATTCGAGTCTGTCTCTGGAAATTCAAATTTCTTTTTAAAAGTGATCCATCTCTATGGGGATCGTAACACTTCATTGATATCGGGTGAAGATATCATCAGGTTTGTGGTTAGAAAAATAAGTGAACGCTCCCATATATACAACAGCCATTCTGGAGGACATGAAGATCCTAGAGCTATACGCCTGTAAGGAGTCAACTCATCAGCAGACCAAAAGTTAATAAAATACAAATCTAGAATTGCTGGCTGATTTCTGTGGCAACAACTGATATGACACTTCAACCTTTCCAAGCAGAAATAATTGGGCAGTATAAAATTATCTGAGATCTTTCCTCTCCATAACATGTCCACTCAACAGGTCACAGATCTGTCCAACAGAATTTAAATTTCATATGGGCAGCACGGTAGCATTGTGGATAGCACAATTGCTTCACAGCGCCAGGGTCCCAGGTTCAATTCCGGATTGGGTCACTGTCTGTGCGGAGTCTGCACATCCTCCCTGTGTGTGCGTGTGTTTCCTCCGGGTGCTCCGGTTTCCTCCCACAGTCCAAAGAGGTGCAGGTTAGGTGGATTGGCCATGATAAATTGCCCTTAGTGTCCAAAATTGCCCTTAGTGTTGGGTGGGGTTTCTGGGTTATGGGGATCGGGTGGAGGTGTTCACCTTGGGTAGGGTGCTCTTTCTAAGAGCCGGAGCAGACTCGATGGGCCGAATGGCCTCCTTCTGCACTGTAAATTCTATCTATATCATCCCAGGCTGTTTATCCATATGCCAAAATGGATAGTCAATTCTTCTCTTTAACTCATGGGTGACTTCGACTTCCCTAATATTGACTAGAACCTCCTTAATGCAAATGGTTTGGATGGAGCAGGTTTTGTCAGGTGTGTACAGGAAGGATTCCTGACTCAATATGTAGATAGGTCGACTAGGGGGGTGCACTGCCAGCAGAGGTGGTGGAGGCAGAGTCATTAGGGACATTTAAGCGACTCTTAGACAGGCACATGAAAGCCCTGAAACTGGGTGTGAAGCCGGGTGTGATGCGCTAAGGCCCAGGCAACATCCGGTCCCACTCTTTCCCTGCTCGTGTTTCATTCTCTCTATCTACAGGCCATGGGCTCCTTCCTGCTCGTGTCTCGGTCTCTCCATTTCCGGGCCATGGCTCCTGCCAGTGGCCACCTCTTAAGAATCTCGAAACCCGGCCCTTTCCATTAACTCGAGAGCATGCCTCTGCTGCTAAGCTGTGGCCCGTCTGATGCCAACCCCATCAGCTGATGCTCCTGAATGGCCTGGGCTCCAATACTTCAAGACCCTCAGACCATGTTTCAACTGCTTCATGGCCAAGGTCATAAACTGGAGCAGCACTACTACCACTTGTACAAAGTATTTCTTTTCATATTTATATAATGTATTATATGTTGTTCTATAATATGCAAACTTTAATGATTATATATTGCATGTTACAATGTTGGTTCTTTGCTGTTAGTGGGGCCATGTTGGAAAATAGTTAGGAAAGTGCATTCGGTACTGCAATGGAATGTCAGCCTTGATTTTTGTGCTCAAGTCCTGGAGTTGAACTTGAAATTCTGATGTGGAGATGCCGGCGTTGGACTGGGGTGAGCACAGTACGAAGTCTTACAACACCAGGTTAAAGTCCAACAGGTTTGTTTCGATGTCACTAGCTTTCGGAACGCTGCTCCTTCCTCAGGTGGAGCAGCGTTCCTCAGCAGACCAAAAGTTAATAAAATACAAATCTAGAATTGCTGGCTGATTTCTGTGGCAACAACTGATACGACACTTCAACCTTTCCAAGCAGAAATAATTGGGCAGTATAAAATTATCCGAGATCTTTCGAGCACCCCCCTAGTCGACCTATCTACATATTGAGTCAGGAATCCTTCCTGTACTCACCTGAGGAAGGAGCAGCGTTCCGAAAGCTAGTGACATCGAAACAAACCTGTTGGACTTTAACCTGGTGTTGTAAGACTTCGTATTGAAATTCTGACTCAGAGGTGTTTGCTGACTGAGTCATGGCTGGTACAAAAGGTGCAGAAAAAAATGAGAGTAGGGTTCCAGGGATGAGGGACTTCTATTCCATGGATCGTTAAGAGAAACTAAGTTGCTGATCTTGGAGAAGAGAAGGCTGAGAGTAGATTTGATGCAGACACTCAAAATCATACAAGGTCTTGACAGAATAGATTTAAAAATTCTTTTAAACACTGGGTAGAAGAATAAATGATGAATGAACTGCAATCAACCAACAATGAAATCACCTTCAGAAACAGACAATGTTCATTAAAATATGACTTGAGAGACAGCTGAAAGAACTATAGAGATACCACAAGATTAACCAAATTTTATTGCAGTCCTCTTCTACAAAGTAGAAAACTACTTTAAAATTGAAGGAGCAACACCACAGCAACATAACTGAAAAGGGATTCAAATTGGTCTCTCCTGTAATGGAGTTTAATGCAGAGAAGTGTGAGATGATTCATTTTGGAAGGAATAACAGGAAGGCAGAGTACTGGGCTAGTGGTAAGATTCTTGGCAGTGTGGATGAGCAGAGATATCTCGGTGTCCATGTACATAGACCCCTGAAAGTTGCCACCCAGGTTGAGAGGGTTGTTAAGAGGTGTGTTAGCTTTTATTGGTAGAGGGATTGAGTTTCGGAGCCATGAAGTCATGTTGCAGCTGTACAAAACTCTGGTGCGGCCGCATTTGGTGTATTGCGTGCAATTCTGGTCGTCGCATTATAGGAAGGATGTGGAAGCATTGGAAAGGGTGCAGAGGAGATTTACCAGAATGTTGCCTGGTATGGAGGGAAGATCTTATGAGGAAAGGCTGAGGGACTTGAGGCTGTTTTCGTTAGAGAGAAGAAGGTTAAGAGGTGACTTAATTGAGGCATACAAGATGATCAGAGGATTGGATAGGGTGCACAGTGAGAGCCTTTTTCCTCGGATGGTGATATCTAGCACGAGGGGACATAGCTTTAAATTGAGGGGAGATAGATATAGGACAGATATCAGAGGTAGGTTCTTGACTCAGAGTAGTAAGGGCGTGGAATGCCCTGTCTGCAACAGTAGTGGACTCGCCAACACTAAGAGCATTCAAATGGTCATTGGATAGACATATGGACAATAATGGAATAGTGTAGATGGGCTTTAGAGTGGTTTCACAGGTCGGCGCAACATCGAGGGCCGAAGGGCCTGTACTGCGCTGTAATGTTCTATGTTGGTACTACTGCCTCTTGAAAACAAGCTACAGTACATCTTTTATATACTTCCATCTTACAATGTTCAAGAATGTAATCCAAGGTAGTAAGAGGATAACAGACCTACTAAAGATGTGGTAATCATTTATTTTTTAGAATATTGGTCTCTTTTACCTTCTCCTACAAATATCAAATGCACGTGGAGAAGCAGTGTTCAATACCTTACTTAGAATTTCACATCTATGTAATGGAATGGAATGGTGAGTGGGGTGCTGACAGGGTCACCGGTGATTTTGGTCAATGTGTATGCACCCGAATGGGGCAACGTGGATTTTATTAAGAAACTGTTAGCGTCTATTCCTGATTTAGACTCCCATGAGTTAATTATGGGGGTGATTTTAATTGTGTGCTGGGCCGTAGGGCGGACAGGTCGAGGCCCAAATCGATGGTTAGGACAGGGATGGCAAGAAACTTAGAAGTGTAAATGGAACAGATCGCAGGGATTGTTCAGTGGAGGTTTAGGTACCCAGGAGAGGGGGAACAGTCCTTTATCTCCCAGGTTCATCAGGTATACTCCCCAATCCATTTCTTTGGGGTACTGGCAGGGGATGGTGGGCCAGAGTATGCATGCATACTCATTTAGAACCATGTTACTGGGTTATGGGGATCGGGTGGAGGTGTTAACCTTGGGTAGGGTGCTCTTTCCAAGAGCCGGTGCAGTCTCGATGGGCCGAATGGCCTCCTTCTGCACTGAAAATTCTATGTATGTAGATGTGAGGCTTGAGGCAAGGGACCTATTATTTGTATGCTGACGAGCTGTTGTTATATGTGACGGAGCCTTTGGAGAGCGTGGGAAGAATTATGAACTTGTTGGGAAAATTCAGGGCCTTCTTGGTGTACAAATTGAATGTGGGAAAAACTGAGGTCTTCCCGGTGAATGACTTAGGGAAGAGTATGAATATGGGGGTTTACCATTTAGGGTTGCTAAGGTTAGGTTCCGGTATCTGGGGTTTCAGATTGCACATGATTGGGTAACTATGCATAGGTGGAGCTTAACAGGACTGGCGGAGGGGGCTAAAAGGGATTTGAGGAGATGGGACTCCTTGCCGTTACCGTTGGCAGGGAGGATGCAGGCCATGAAGATGAACGTGTTGCCTAGCTATTGGTTTATCTTCCAGTCTCTCCCCTTTTCTGGAGGGTGGATGGATTGATCTCCAAGTTTTTTGGGACGGGCAAGACATCGAGAGTCAGTAGGGCCCTTTTGCAGAGGAAGAGGTGTGTATGTGTGCGCGCGGGGTGTTGGGGGGTGGGGGTAGTGCTCCCAGACCTGCTGCACTATTACTGGGCAGCTAATGTGGCAAAGTGAGACAAAGGGGGGCAGAATTGGGGGGGGGGTTCAGATTTTGTATGCATGGAGGACTCCTAAAGAGGTCGAGTTTACGGGCTATGGTAATGGGCCTGTACCCGTTTGCCCCGGGGAAATACATTAATAACTCAGCGGGGGGTCATCGATAAAGATCTCGAATCAGTTACGGAATGAAAGCACTTGTCAGGGCGGGTGTCAGTACTGGCCCCACTGTGTAGGAATCATAGGTTTGTGCCTGGACGGGTGGACCAATCTATGAGAGGTGGAAGAGGGCTGGGGTAGGGCGAATGAGGGCTCTATTTCTAGGAGAACAGTTTGCAGATTTGGCAGAGTTTCAGGAGATGTTTGAGCTACCAAAGCGGACTGAGATCAGGTACATACAGGTGCAGGATTACATGAGGAAGGATCTGCCCATTTCCCCCCAGATACCAAGTAAACGTTACTGGAAAAGCTGTTAACTTGAGACGAGAGTAGGGGGGGGGGGAATCAAAGACATTTATGGGTGGTTTTGAAAGAAAAGCGGAAAGGATAAGGGCAGGCGGGAAAAAGAGTTGGGGATTGAGCGAGGGTGGGAGATATAGAGTGAAGTATTGCGTCGGGTCAACTCAACTTCCTCATGTACGAGGATGAGCCTTATTCAATTGAAGGTAGTGCACACGGTACGCATGACACGGACCCAAATGAGGGGGTTCTTCCCTGGGGTAGAAGATCTCTGTGAGAAGTGTGGGCGGGGACCGGCAAACCATGTCCATATGTTCTGTGGATGTGTGAAACTGGAGGGTTGTTGGGAAGCAATGTTCAAGGCTCTGTCGGTTTTAGGCGGTTTGAAGTAGTGCTGTGTCCCTTGGTGGCGCATTTTGGAGTTTCTGAGCTGCTGGGACTACAGGCGGGGAAGGAGGCCGATGTGGTGGCCTTCGCCTCCCTGATTTCTCAGTGAAGGACTTTGCTGAGCTTGTGGTCAGCAACGCCGCCAGGGGTGGGGGCATGGGTGGGGACCTAAATAGTTTTAATACAAAAGAAAAAACATTTATTAAACATGAAAACATTGGATATATATGCAATATTCCTTTACTCCCCCTTAGCTTAACAAATACTCACATGTTTAAAGATTTATATTGATTACAAAAGAGATCCTAAGCTACAATGGTCTCATTAACACAAAAAGGCCCTTTTAAGCATGCAAGATGACAGTGGCTAAAACACTCTACTCTGAACACAAGTATCTGTGGATTTCTCCTCAGAATCCCCCCAGATGGTCACGTGAGAGTTTCCAAATTTCACTCCCAAGAGCACGCTTTAAAATCATCTCTCACAATAAATAATGCTTTCCTTAAATGGTTTGTATTGTCAGACCAGGTTTTCAAAATGACACTTACGGGAAAAGCGTCCTCTCCACTTTTAACATTGAATGCAGTCCAAAATTTTACGCCAACCCCTTTAGGATTTCTTTGTCTTGACCGCTGTACAAATGCTCACAATTAATTGCTTGAACTCTCGATTCCCAGACTGTATTAAAATGGCACCCGATGTTTGTTTTACCTTTGAAGACTGCTGTATCACCTAAAGTCCAGTTGTACTGCAAATGTTTCTTTAATTCAGAACACTCTGTTTATTCTTCCATGAATTCTTCTGAACCATACCTTGGTCGCTATTTCCTTAACTCCTGAAGTCTTGGACAGTCTCTTAATTTCTCTAGTTTCCTGAATTAGCTGAACTTTAGATTTCTGGCATCTATTTTTTTTTTAAATAAACTTTTTATTGAGGTTTTTTTTGGTTTACAACAACAACAAAGTAAACAATGTACATGAATTTATAAACGTAGTGCAAATGCCGTCTTCCTCCCTTTCAGGTCCCACCTTTATTAACTCCCTACTCTAAGCTAAACTAACCGCCCCCCCTTCTGCTGACGATTAATTTTCTGCAAAGAAGTCGACGAACGGTTGCCACCTCCAGGCGAACCCTAACATTGACCCTCTCAAGGAGAACTTGATTTTCTCCAAACAGAGAAAGCTAGCCATGTCCGATAGCCAGGTCTCCGACTTCGGGGGCTTTGAGTCCCTCCAAACTAATAATATCCGTCTCCGGGCTACCAGGGAAGCAAAGGCCAGAACTTCTGCCTCTTTCTCCACCTGGATTCCCGGATCTTCCGACACCCCAAAAAGCGTCACCTCTGTTTTTAGCACCATGGACATGACATCTGCAAACCCCTGCCAGAATCCTCTCAGCTTTGGATATGTCCAGAACATGTGGACATGGTTCGCTGGCCCTCCCGCACACTTTGCACACCTATCTTCTACCCCAAAGAATCTGCTCATCCAGGCCACTGTCATGTGAGCCCGGTGAATGACCTTGAATTGTATCAGGCTGAGCCTGGCACATGTTGTGGACGCGTTGACTCTACTCAACGCGTCTGCCCATAGACCATCCTCCATCTCTCCTCCCAGCTCCTCCTCCCACTTGCGCTTCAGGTCCTCGGTCTGCGTCTCCTCCGACCCCATGAGTTCTTTGTAAATGTCAGAGATCTTTCCTTCTCCCACCCACCCTCTGTAAACTACCCTGTCCTGTATCCCCCTTGGTGGTAGGAGCGGGAAGGTTGAAACCTGCCTACGTAGGAAGTCCCGCACGTGCAGGTACCTGAATTTGTTTCCCCTCGCCAATCCAAATTTCTCCTCCAGCTCCCTCAAGCTAGGAAAGCTCCCTCTATAAACATATCCCCCATCCTCTCAATCCCTGCTCTCTGCCATCTCCGAAACCCCCCGTCCATCCTTCCCGGGGCAAACCGGTGATTATTACAGATTGGAGACCAAACCGATGCTCCCTCTGCTTCCACTTGCATCCTCCATTGCCCCCAGACTCTCAGTGCCGCCGCCACCATGGGGCTGGTGGAGTACCGTGCCGGCGGGAACGGCAGAGGCGCCATTATCAACGCCCCTAAGCTGATGCCCTTACATGAAGCCGCCTCCACACGCTCCCATGCCAACCCTCCCCCACCACCCACTTCCTGATCATGGCTATATTCGCCGCCCAATAGTAGTTACTGAAGTTTGGCGGCGCCAGCCCGCCCTCTCCCCAGCTCCGGTCAAGCATCCCTCTTTACACGCGGGGTCTTGCCCACCCATACAAAGCCAGTGATCACTTTATTGGGCCGTTTAAAAAAGGACCGCGGAATAAAGATGGGGAGACACTGAAACACAAACAGGAATCTCGGGAGGACCGTCATCTTCACCATCTGTACCCTCCCAGCTAGTGACAACGGGAGCGCATCCGAAAATCGTCCTTCATTTGGTCTACTAGTCGGACCAGATTTAGTTTGTGCAGCCGTTACCATTCCCGTGCCACTTGGATGCCTAGATACCGCAAGTTTCCCCTACCACTCTAAACGGCAGCTCCCCCAGTCGCCTCTCCTGTTCCCTCGCCTTGACCGCAAACCTATCACTTTTCCCCATATTTAGCTTATACACCGAGAACCGGCCAAATTCCCCCAGAATCCTCATGATTTCTACCAACCCCTCTGTTGGGTCCGCTACATACAGGAGCAGGTTGTCTGCGTAAAGCGAGACTCTGTGCTCCACCCCAGCCTCCCGGCCCAGCCCCTTGAGGCTCTCAGTGCAATTGCCAGCGGCTCTATGGCTAACGTGAACAACAGTGGGAAGAGGGGGCATCCCTGTCTTGTCCCCCGGAGCAGCCTAAAATAGTCCGATGTTGTCCTATTCGTCCGTACGCTCGCCACAGGTGCCTGATACAGCAACCTGACCCAGTCAATAAAGCCCACCCAAATCCGAACCATCCCAGTACCTCCCACAGATATTCCCATTCTACTCGATCAAAGGCCTTCTCTGCGTCCATTGCGACCACTACCTCCACCTCCCTACCATCCGGGGGCATCATGATCACGTTTAATAGCCTTCTTACATTGGCCACCAACTGCCTTCCCTTAACAAACCCCGTCTGGCCCTCCCCAATAATGTCCGGAACACAATCCTCAATCCTAGAGGACAACATTTTGGCCAGCAGTTTGGCGCCCACATTCAATAGGGATATCGGCCTGTATGACCCACACAGCTCCGGGTTCTTGTCCCGCTTCAGGATCAGCGAAATCGTGGCCTGTGACATCATCGGGGGAAGCACCCCTCAACAACGGCCCCAGTATCCCAGAGAACCTTTTATAGAACTCCACTGGGTACCCGTCCAGCCCCGGGCCTTTACTTGACTGCATGGTCTTCAGACCCTCCGCTATCTCTTCCATCCCGATCGGGGCCCACAGCCCTCCTACCAGCTCCCCGTCCATCTTCGAGAAATTCAGCCCCCCCCTAGGAAGTGCCTCATCCCCTCCGGCCCCGTTGGGGGTTCCGACCCATTCAGCCAATTAAAACTCCTTAAACGCCTTATTCACCCCTGCTAAGTCTCCAACCAGGTTCCCATCTCCATCCTTTACTTTCCCTACCTCCCTGGCTGCCTCCCTCTTTCTAAGCTGCTATGCAAGCATTCTGCTGGCCTTCTCTCCATGCTCATAAATCGCCTCCTCGCCTTTCTCAGCTGCTCCACCGCCCTCCCTGTGGTTAACAAGCCGAACTCCGTCCGTAGCCTCCGACGTTCCCTTAAAAGCCCTGCCTCTGGGGTCGCCGCATACCTCCTGTCAACATGTAGTATCTGTTGGAGGGCATTTTCTGATACTGGAATATGATATAAATTATAGGCGGCCCTGTAACTACATTTGTGCTCCTATATTACTTTTGAATAATTCTGATGAGACAAAAGGTGCTCATTGGCTTAGATTCCTGTTTAGAAGAAGCAATTTGTAGAAATAGATAGTGTACACACTATGCTTGGTAATATCAGAAAGGACACAAAATGGCTGTTAGCTATTAAGGCAATACTGAAGGCACAAAATGGCTGAACTAGCCACATTCCTGAACAATAAGTTACAAACTGTGTAAACTACCTCATGACAACCAGGCGTGGGTATGTATATAGGGAGTAATAGGGAGTATTTTAACAGCCACTGAAAACAGCTTCACAGAACAAGGAATGCAATGTATCATTAGTAAGCTCAAGGTCCACAGTTGCAGACAGGACATATCCTTGTGTTAGTTTTGAATGGCTTCTGTATGAAGTTAGGGGCGGGTAAGACAACACCCACTTTAACCATATATGTGATAACTGGGATGCTAAGAAAATTGATTGACTGCATGTAATGAAGTGTGACGCGAATATAGTTGATTGATTGTATGTAAATGAGAATACAACTAATTCCGCCCCTTGAATATGTATATTAACCCGTGTGAACCTTAGCTCATGCGAGAAAGGGTGCTGTCAATAGGCTGCAGAGCCTCAAGTCTTTTCTCCCAGAATTCTGATATAATAAGCTGCTTTTTTTTAAAACTTATACTCAGGCCTTCGTGTGAATATTTGCACCTCTAACAGTCTCTCCTTTACCAGTCAGTCCGTCTCTGCCTATCTACCTTCTCCCTGTGGGCCCGTATCAAAATCAGCTCCCCTGTAACCACCGCCTTCAATGCTTCCCAGACCACCGCTGCCGAAATTTCCCCCGTGTCGTTGACTTCCAGGTAGTTCTGGATACATTTCCTCAGCCGCCCGCAAACCTCTTTGTCAGCTAAAAGACCCACGTCTAACCTCCAGTGCGGGCACTGGTTACGGTCTTTACTAACCTGTAGGTCAACCCAGTGCGGGGCATGGTCTGAGATTGTGATCGTCAAGTACCCAGTGTCCACCACCACCTTCAATAAAGCCCTGCTCAGAATAAAGAAATCAATCCGGGAGTACACTTTATGCACATGTGAGTAGAAGGAGAACACCTTCACCCTCGGCTGCCCAAATCTCCATGGGTCCAGCCCCCAATCTGCTCCATGAACCCTTTTAGTTCCTTTGCCATTGCTGGCACCCTGCCCGTTTTTGAGCTTTTCCGGTCTAAACCAGGGTCCAATAACTGTGTTGAAGTCCCCTCCCATGACCAACTTCTGCGGATCCAGGTCCGATACCTTCATCAGCATCCTTTTATAAACTCCACATCATCCCAATTTGGCGCATACACATTTACTAGTACCACCTGCACACCCTCCAATTTCCCACTGACCATAATGTACCGGCCTCCCATATCCAAAACTATTCTTCCCGCCTCAAACACCACCCGCTTATTGATCAGGATCGCGAACCCTCTGGTCTTCGAGTCCAGTCCCAAGTGAAAAACCTGCCAACCCAACCGTTCCTTAATCTAATCTGGTCAGCTACTCTGAGGTGCGTCTCCTGCAGCATCACCACGTCTGCCTTCAGTCCTCTCAAATGCGCGAATACTCTTGACCAGCCTATTTCGCCCTCATACATTCCAGGTGATCAGCCTAGTTGGGGGGCTACTCGCTGCTCCCCCCCCTCCTCGCAAATCAGCGATCCCCTTTCTTGGGCCAGTCTCCAGCCCGCGCCACACACCTCCACTGGCCCGCCCCCAGGCAGCCAATGCATCTATTTTCTTAACCACTATTCCATAATATAGCTGTTCACCAAGCAAGGCTGAAAGAGATGTTCCCCCTTTAGCCTTCGGAAACCACTGCTTCTGGCCAAACTGTGAGAGCTACCTTCTCTCACAGTACCCATCTCCAACTGCAGTCAAATTTACTGAACTAAAACTTAAAGGGCCACTAACTTACAATACCCCAGTTGCTAAGCAACCACTGCTGGTTTGTTTATTTTTCACACCGTATCCCTCTCCAAACACAATAGAAACACAGGTGGAACTTAACCAACACCCAAAAATACAAACACCCTTGTCGAGCATGAATCCAACTATAGTTTTTACCCTGCAAGGCACAGAAACATTAAATTATACACACTTAAAACGATAACTTATTTCTAATGCTTACCAAAACAAATATAAATTCCCTAGCACAACTTTTGTTTTCTTAACAATACAAGCACTGAAATTCATGTATCACATTAGCCATTTGTAGCATCTTTTTGGTTTATTGGTAGTATCTTGTTAGTGGAAAATATTACTGGAGTTGCTACTGCATAGAAGCAGTGAGAAATGGCTAGATTCACTTGCTGCTCAAACTTTAGAGACGGCACCATTCCAGGGTAAACTTGGCACTTCTCAGGGGCAAAAGTGGCAGCCTTAGGCCCCTTCATAGGTTGAGTGATATACACAGAGTCATGGTCTAATCGAGGTAGTCATAATTCCACAGAGTTCCAAATCAGATGGAAGTTTCAGAGATTAAGGTTGATTTTTAAGGGAGAAGTATCATTATAGTAGATTTGAAGGGAGGAACAGTATCTGAGGCGAGTGACTGACTCACAGCAATGTTGAGTGGTGCATAAGGAGTGGTTCAAAAGAGATTGGATTAAGGAAATGGTATGTTTTACAGACAAGAGGAATCAGGTGAACATTCCAGGGCAACGTTGGGATTTTATGTCAAAAGGCTATTGAATGGATAAGCTGGCCTTTTGGACATTAAGGAATCTATTATCGCCTCATAGCTGGCACCAGAGGTGAAGTTGCGTGTGAAAGCGAGAGGGCAAAGAAGGTGCTCGGAGAAACAGAATTCAAGGGCTGTCCTTGGTCACCATGAGGAATCTAAACAGGCTGACTAGTAAAATAATTAGTCCACATAATATTTGCAGGACCAACCAGATTGGCCCACTGTTCCCTGATTTTCATGGTAAATGCAAGAGCAGAAGGGAAACACAGTTCCCAACAGTGAATTATAATTGGGATCAACCCTAAGGAAATGGTTACTGAAACCAGTAATGTTTTCCCACAGGAAGGAATAGGTCTGTTATTGTGTAGTAGTCCTGTGTAAATCTGAGCATTTTCCAAGGGAAGAACATGCGGATCATTGCCTGGAGGAGGATCTCTGAAGCTCTTGGGACAGAAATGGTTATTTATTTGGCCACAGATAATTAGAATAAGAACTGCACGTTGTTTAATATCTACCATTTAGCTAATATTCCCTTCCTACCCATGCTCCCACTGCAGGTATATGTGTATGGTGTCAAAGTTATTGCAAGGCATACATGGGAGTGCTCTTTGATCAATCTTTAATGACTTGTGCACAAGGAGAGTAACACTGAGTTCACTGCCTCACTCTGCCCGAGTCCAGCGAAGCAGAAACAGTTAGAGCTTGATTAACCAATAGAATTATAGTTGCAATCTCGGGCGAGATACTCCGACCCCCCGCCGGGGGCCCCTAATCTTTTGTGAATCCCGCCCCCCCCCCCCCCCCCCCCCGGTTGCCGAATTCTCCACCACCGGATATTCGGCGGGGGCGAGAATCGCGCTGCGCCGGTTGGCGGCCCCCCCCCCCCGCGATTCTCCGGGCCAGATGGGCCGAAGTCTCGCTGCTAGAATGCCTGTCCCGCCGGCGTGGATTAAACCACCTCTCTTACCGGCGGGACAAGGCGGCGCGGGCGGGCTCCTGGGTCCTGGGGGGGGCGCGGGGCGATATGGCCCCGGGGGGTGCCCCCACGGTGGCCTGGCCCGCGATCGGGGCCCAACGATCTGCGGGCGGGCCTGTGCCGTGGGGGCACTCTTTCCCTTCCACCTTCGCCACGGTCTCCACCATGGCGGAGGCGGAAGAGACTCCCTCCACTGCGCATGCGCGGGAATGCCGTCAGCGGCCGCTAACGCTCCCGCGCATGCGCCGCCCGGCAATGTCATTTCCGCGCCAGCTGGCGGGACACCAAAGGCCTTTTCCGCCAGCTGGCGGGGCGGAAGTTCGTCCGGCACCGACCTAGCCCCTTAAGGTTGGGGCTCGGCCCCCAAAGATGCGGTGCATTCCGCACCTTTGGGGCGGCGCGATGCCCGACTGATTTGCGCCGTTTTGGGCGCCAGTCGGCGGACGTCGCGCCGTTTCCGGAGAATTTCGCCCCTAACCTTTCATTTGCATGTCACACACCAATAATATCACAGTTAAACTTTCATTTTAGGCCAATGAAAGGACAGTAATTCTAGCCAATAGAAGACACGGCAAACTGCCCAATAGAAGAGCAAGATCTTTCAATCTTTCTTTTACGTAATCACCTCCCCTTTGCACTTGGAGGTTATGATAGTTTACAGAAAACCGCATTCCTGAGAAGGTGACCTCCATCATCCTGTCCTTCGCTAACAAAAGAAAAAAAGAAGAAAAGTACAGCACAGGGACAGGCCCTTTGGCCCTCCAAGCCTGCGCCGACCATGCTGCCGTCTAAACTAAACTCTTCTACACCTCCGGGGTCATTTTCCCTCAATTACCACCCTATTCAGGTATTTGTCCAGACCCCCCGTAAACGTCACCATCGTCCCTGCTTCCACCACCTCCTCCGGCAGCGAGTTCCAGGCACCCACTACCCTCTGTGTAAAGAAACTTACCTCTTCCATCTCCTCTAAACCTTGCCCCTCGCGCCTGAAACCTATGCCCCCTAGTAATTGACCCCTCTACCCTGGAGAAAAGCCGCTGATTATCCACTCTGTCTATGCCCCTCATAATTTTGTCGACCTCTATCAGGTCGTCCCTCAATCTCCATCATTCCAGTGAGAACAACCGAGTTTATTCAACCCATCCTCATAGCTAATGCCCTCCATACCAGACAACATCCTGGTAAATCTCTTCTGCACCCTCTCCAAAGCCTCCACATCCTTTGGGTAGTGTGGCGACCAGAATTGAACACTAAGGAACAGGATATTATGGATTCCACACTATGTCCTTCACCAAGGTACCGGGTATTATGGATTCCACAATGGTAGCTTCAAATGGACCAAATTGACAATGTAATTTTCAATACACTCTTCTTCTTGGTAACTGAGATACATAGCATGTTCCAATAGTTCATTTACTCTCATTTGATCCTTCTGTTCTCAATTGCATTCACGTTGATTATTAGCTCTGCAAGGTAGTTCAGTAATATCTGTGCATATTGGATGCACAAATATGAGTTTAGCCGGAGGTTTTCACGGAGTTGAGTCAGGAGTCGCTCTATAATTGAAAAGAAAGTGAAACAACTTTTGCTTCCATAAATTCTCAGCTGTAGCTGTATGTATCATTTTTTTCAGGGAAACATAAATCTCTCAACTTCTCCATTCGCTCTTGGGTGTGAATTTGCGACAAGTGAAATCTAGGTAGTTTGCAAATTTATTAAACTCATCACTGTTGAATAGGAGTTCATTGTCACTTTTCACGGAGGGATTTCAAACAAAGTGAAAATATGGCCAAGCTTTGGGACGACTGCATAAATGAAGTTGACATAACTACTTCCACGATTGGAAATCTGCTGCAGTCACCAATGTCACAAACAGATGTTCACCGGTGAGAAACTTTGTGAAATCAACAGTAACCTCAATCCATGGTCCTGGAGGTAGTTCAGAGATCTTGCCTTGGATAAATTGGTTGCTATATTTTCTGCAAGAGACGACTCAGGAGGTACAATCCTGGGATCAACTCTGAGGCTATTTGACATACGGGCACCTGGTTTGTCTCTTGCCTTGATTAAGTGGGTAAGCCTAATGGACCTCAGCTCCAAAGGCCAATTGCTGCCTCCAACAAAGCCTGAAAACAAGTGGACAAAAACAAACACCACCACCTATTCTCGAAACCCCCATGCTTATAGCTCTACCATACCATCTCTTAAAACTGCTCCGTCTCGGAAATTTCCCTCCTGCATCCAAAGGCCTAGCCGGGAGGGACGTAAAAACCTTCAAAAACGCCATGAAGAAACAGGCTGACTGACCGCTGATACAGTGGCTTTCTAGTTTCCTGTTGTCTTACAACGCAATCCCTCACTCAACTACAATGGTAACACCAGCCGAGTTACTGATGGGTCGGCGCCTCAGGATCGATCGGGATTTGGCATTTCCAAACTTGACAGGGATGTCGGAGGTACATCAGTCCTCCCAGAAAAACCAATGCTCCGCAATGAAGGGCGACAGATTGCTTCAGGTAGGGGACCCAGTTTTGGTTCATAATTTTGCCTCGGGACCACCATGGTTAGCTGGGCGCATCGTTGCCCAGTCAGGGCTTATATCATACACAGTAGAGGAGAATGCCAGGACTCTCAAGAAGCATGTCGATCACCTGAGGTGTTGAGGAATGACAACCCCCATTCCAGAGCAGATGGGTTCTTCTAGTATCGTCAAGACCCCCATGATTGTCCCTGTGTAGGATGAGTCAAGTGCCCTAGAGATGGAAGCTGGTGAGACCTGTGGTCTTACTGCTAGGATGATGACTATGGAACTGTTGAGTGCTCATGACAATTCAACTATCTCCAATATGGCTGAGCCAGCAGTTGTGTTGAGATCATCCGGTCGGGACTTGGAAGTCTCCCGACCGATTGACTCTTTGATGGACTCTCGGTCTCTCCCTCCTGAGATTTTTCACTGTGTATATAATGTTAGAAATAGTTACATGAGCTGGGGAGTTAACACCTATATATCATTGCTGTGTCTGTATCATATTAGCGTCTTGTCTTCTACAATAAACCTCTTTGGATTACACTGGAAGCCTCTAGAGTATCTGTCTCGAGCCACCACATTCACTAACAAATCCTGGAAACCATAATCATTGGGTTTAATGCAACAAGTTCATAGAGTTGATATTAAAAAAAGTCACAAAAATCTCCGATTTGGTCTTCACTGACTATTTGTACATAAAGGTGAAGGGAGTTCTTTAATAAATTTAACAGTGCCACTTTGTTTAAAAAACAAAGCAACTAATTCATTTCTGCAGAATGAGAGATGTGTGGCCTTGTGTGAGAAGAGAACATGCCTAAGTTATTACTGCAGGGAAGCAATCTGTCAAAGCTGGGCCCTTCTTGGCATGGTGAATACCACTGGTGAGATCAGAGAGTCAGATTCTGTTTCCAATTACTGCAAAGGACCTTGGATGCAAGCAGTCTGCTATCAATTATTTTATTGGCCCCAGACTTCTGGACTTGTCAAATTTAGTGTCTTCTGCTCGGTAACAATAAGAAAAAAGGTTTTACGTGAAGGAACCATGGAAGACAACTTTTATGCATATGTTGTCCCAAGTGTCATTTACATTTCAGTTGGATCTTAAACTTCATCTCATACCCATTTTGCTTGTTTCACAGTCTGTACAAACATTGAAGTACAATTCATCTTTTTTCTAGCTTCTAAGTAAATTTCAATTGAAAATACAAGTTTTCACTCAACCTTTTTAGCTGCCTTCTCTCTAACTTTTCAATAGATTTAGTCATGCAGTAAGATGCTTTAATGTAACCAGTGCCCTTGTTTAAAGGATATGAGAATGGAGATTATCAGCTTCTTTTGTGTATGGCTTACTATATAAATCCATTGCCTCACGACAATCGTGACCCCTTCTTTAAATCTACCAGGTTCTTTCAATGTCAAACCCTTTTTTTGTGGGAGGATTATCATCTGATTTCCTTCTAAGTAAAGGGAGATTTAATGACCAGCTGCAACAACTGACAGAGAAGGAAAAAAAAGTTTTGTCACCATATTTATTAGGACTAGGCTGGCTTCTGTCAGGATCATTTTTCTTCCACACACTAATTAATAACATTAACCACTACCCCCAGGCCCAAAGCCTGTCTCCTTTTCCAAGTGTCAGAACAAGATTTGACAGTTCAAGGCAAAAACGATTTGCATGTAAATCTTGATCAAAAGCAAGCCAGTGCTCTGAAGTCATCAAGATTTGCTACAAATTTGACACATCCACATAAGGTGGCTCTAGCAAAACTAGATTTTAATAAAGGACTGAACAAACATAGAACCTTCAATATCTCCCATATATAGCTACTAGTCAGCTTTAGTAAGATTAAAAGTCGATATTTAACAAATGAAATCCAATTCAGAATAGTTGCAACAAGCAAGTAAGCCCCAAATGTATTTTGAAAGAAAAATTAATTAATTTTTCATTTTTCTTTGTAAGAACATGAAATTATAAAAACGATTGCAAGAAATGCAATTGCTTCCTGGAATGGATACATTTTTGTATATGTTAGATGAAATACATAATGCACATTATTTATACTTACTGGAAATCAGCGTAGTAAGGATTGAATTATGCTTTTTACTTATTGAGGCAATTCACTCAAGATGCACATAATAGGAACATTTTAACACACTAATTCTCAGTACAACACTTTCCTGAAGAGCTACACACAAAGCCTGTTGAGGTGTATTGTCTGGTTTCTACATTAGACGGGGGACCAATGTGCTTCTCCAGTAGTCACAATATAATAGTAAGTGTCATAATCCAGCTTCTTCAATTTAAATTCAGTAATTTAAACTTTAAAAAACTTCACAACTCATTTTAAGGAATGAATGGCTTGGTTCATAGGCTGATGATCACAGGACCCTGCCTCTACAAGTCACCTGTTACAATTAATCACTGAGCAGCTGGCTGCTCTGACACTACTTCTATTCATTAACTGGGTCTTTAATGTGGCCATCATAATTAGACTAAATGATCACTGAGCTCTTGTTATTCTCCTTTATAAAAATGTGCAGTTCAAGATGTCAGTCTAGGTTCTTGACCGACATTTAAAAGATTCAGAAGTCTTGCATGATTTTAAATTTCTGCAACCCAATTGAAATCTGAACACTTATTCTCCTCCTTTTCACATTTTTATCCAAATTTAAACCCACCAACAAATAATCAACAATTTCAAATACAATGTCAAACCCTTGGTCAGTAATCTCCTCCTCCCCCTAAAACCAACATTTTAAATACAAACATCAATGAAAAGGAATCAGGAATCCACCTTCCACTCATACAGAGTCATCAACAACATACCCAGTCCAAACCCCCCCCCCCCTAATGTTCGATGTCATCCAATTCTTGAAAGTGCATAATGAACAAAGCCCATGAATTACAGAACACTTCCATCCTTCCCCTCAACTCAAGCTTCGCCTTCCCGAGTGCGAAAAGCTCCAACAGATCACCCCAAACCAGGGTACAGGGTGGAGCGACTAACCTCTACCTCAACAGGATCCGCCTTCGGGCGATCAGCAAGGCGAAGGCTAAAACATCTGCCTCCGCACCTGCTTCCGACCCTAGCCGATCTGATACCCCGAACATGGCCTCCAGAGGGCCCGGCGCAAGTCTCACATGTACTACCTTCGAAATTACACTGAAAACCTCACTCCAATGCTCTTCCAGCTTTGGACAGGACCAAAACATATGAACGTGGTTTGCGCCCCCCCCCCCCACACCCACCCTGTCATGGCAACGCTCACAAACATCCTCTACCCCTCAAAGAGTCAGCTCATCCTCACCTTTGTGAGGCGCATCCTATACACCACCTTCAGCTGGATCAGCCCCAACCTCGCGCACAAAGTTGAGACATTCACCCTCCAGAGCACCTCACACCACAACCCCTCCTCCATACCCTCTCCCAACTCCTCCTCCCACTTTGTCTTAATACCCTCCAGCGGTGCCTTCTCTTCTCCCATAATCATCGACACCACACCCTTCTCCGTTCCCCCAATCGTCAGCACCTCCTCCAACACTGTGGAGGTCGGCACCACCGGAAAGCTCTGCATCTCCTTTTAGCGAAGTCCCAGACCTGGATTTACCTAAACATTTCCCCCTGCCCCAACCCATATTTCGCATCCAGGTCCTTCAGCCCCGCAAACCAGCTCCCCAAGAACAAATCCTTTAGTGCCCTAACTCCCTTCTCCTCCCATCTCCGAAAACTCTCATCCCACTTCCCTGGCTCAAATCTGTGATTCTCTGAATTGGCATTTCCCTTGACCCCACCTCCCAGACTAAAGTGCTGGCGCAACTGCCTCCAGATATTCAACGTCGCCACTACTAGCAGACTTCCTGAGTATTTCCCCGGGGCCATCGGGAGCAGCGCTGTTGCCAGCGCCCTCAGCCCCGACCCCATGCACAGACTCTCCTCCATTCTGACCCCCTCTAGCCCAGCTCCTCACCTTCTCTGCGTTCGCTACCCAGTAATAATATCAAATTCAGAAGACCCAAACCCCCACCGACTGCCGTCCTCTCTGCAACAACACCTTCCTAATCCTAGCCATCTCTCCCCCCCCTCCCAACCAATATAAACAAGGTAATGATCTTTTCAACCTCCTTGAAAAGTGCCTTTGGCAGAAAGATCGTCAGGCACTGAAAAATAAGCAAAAATTGCAGTAACATGTTCATTTTAATTGCCTGCACCTGACCCGCCAGCGACAGAGGGAGACCATCCCACCTTGTCAGATCTGCTTTCACCCTCCCCACCAAACTAGTAATGTTATACCCACGGAAGGCCCCGAATCCCGTGCCACCTGCGCCCCCAGATATCTAAAGTGAGTCCCCTCCCTACAGAATGGTAGCCCCTCCCCACGCCTGCCCCCTATGGCCGAGACACCACAAAATATTCACTTTTCTTTAAATTAAGTTTATATTCCGAAAAAGAACCAAATACACAAAGCAACTCCAATATGCCCCCATCGAACCACTCGGTTCCGATACATACAACAGCAAGAGGTCCGCATACATAGATGTCCTATGCCCCACACACACCCCCACCCACCCGCACTATCCCTTTCTACACCTCCGAACTCCTCAACGCGATGGCCAATGGCTCAATTGCAAGCGCAAACAACAAGGGGGACATAGAGCATCCCTGCCTGGTCCCACGGTGCAGAGCAAAATATCCTGAATTCATGTTATTCGTGCAGACACTCGCCCTTGGCTCCCTATACAGCAACCTTACTGTGGTAAACTGTAAAATACTGTTGTATTGTACATGCCTGGGCTTGTCCCTGCTGGCTTCACCTGTGGCTCCTCCCCTTGGGCTCACCTATAAAGGTGGCTGGTCTCTGCCTCTGATCCAGTTTGGGATCAGAGGCCAGGAGGATTTCTGTTTCGTGTATTAAAGCCTCAGTTAGGTTCACCACTCATCGTGTGTTCATTGATGGCATATCAATTTAATACGCTAAACATCTAATATGAATTCATCACTCAAGCCTGATCGCCTGGAGCTGGACCCACAGGCAGCCGACGCCACTGCAACATTTGAGCACTGGCTAAGCTGCTTCGAAGTGTACCTCGGTTCCTTCACCGAACACTTCACCGACATTCAAAAGAAGCAGATCCTCCATGCACGGGTGAGCCCGCAAGTCTTTCTTCTCATCAAGGACGCCCCCTCGTATACGGAGGCGATAATGCTGCTGGAGGGACACTATGTTAAGTCTGTGAACAAGTTGTATCCTAGGCACCTTCTCAGCACGAGACGACAACGCCCTGGGGAATCACTAGCAGAATTCCTACGTGCCTTATGGGTACTCTGCCGGAACTGTGACTGCCAGGCGCTATTGGCTACCCAACACACGGAGCTGTTGGTCAGGGATGCTTATGTCGCAGGCATGAAATCAAACTACATCCGCCAGCGATTGCTAGAAGGGGGTACACTCAGCCTCCCAGAGGCAGTGCAGCTCTCAAACTCGCTGGAGGTGGCCTTCCAGAATATGGAGGCCTACACCTCTGACCGCGCGACACCCTCGTGGACGCCGCCATCATCTGACCCAGGTGTGGCGCAAGCCTGTGCCGCGCAGCAGCCTGCCAACGTGGAAGCTCGAAGTGCTACTTTTGCGGCCAGGGTAAACATCCCAGACAACGCTTACCTGCACGGAATGCAACTTGCAATGGGTGTGGGAGGAAGGGCCACTTTGCGAAAGCCTGCCAGGCCCGATCTCTCCCTAAAGCTTCTCGGCCCAGCAGCGCTGCCTGTCGGGGCCGACCCCAGCTGCCGCGCCACCCGCCATGTGCGACCCGTGGGTGCCGCCATCTTCGATTTCGGCTGCCACGTGCGACCCATGGGGGGCCGCCATCTTTAACGCCATTTTGTGCTTCACCCGCCACATGCGACACATGGGGGCCGCCATCTTTGACGCCATCTCCGATGCCGGCCGCCATCTTGGGACCACTCTGCAACCTCCCGGGAGCCCTGCTCACCCGATTGTACGCTGGCCACCGCTACCTCCGACCGGCCTACCTATCACCTTCCGAAGCCCGCCTCCATTACGCTCGACCAGACCCTGCCTCATCACCTCACTAAATCTACGATGACCGTCCGGATCAACGGGCACGAGGCAGCCTGCCTTTTCGACTCCGGGAGCACAGACAGCTTCATACATCCAGATATGGTAAGGCGCTGCTCCCTCCCAATCTTACCCACGACCCAGAAAATCTCCCTGGCTTCTAGATCACATGCAGTAGAAATCCGGGGGTACTGCGTTGCAACCTTTACTGTACAAGGCGTAGAGTACACTAACTTCAAACTCTACGTGCTTCCCCATCTCTGCGCTGCCCTATTACTGGGGCTCGACTTCCAGTGCCACCTCCAGAGCCTTACTTTAAAGTTCGGCAGACCCCTGCCCCCCCTCACCGTCTGTAGCCTCGTGACCCTTAAGGTCGCCCCACCCTCGCTCTTTGCTAACCTCATCCCGGACTGTAAGTCCGTCGCTACTAGGAGCAGATGATACAGAGCCCGGGTTATGACCTTTATCAGGGCAGAGGTCCAGCGACTCCTACGAGAGGGGATCATTGAGGCTAGTAACAGCCCCTGGAGAGCCCAAGTGGTGGTCATCAAGACTGGGGAGAAGCACCGGATGGTCATCGACTACAGTCAGACCATCAACCGGTACACGCAGCTTGATGCGTATCTCCTCCCCCGCATATCTGACATGGTCAATCAGATTGCGCAGTATGGAGTCTTCTCCACAGTTGACTTGAAGTCCGCGTACCACCAGCTCCCTATCCTCCCGGAGGACCACCAATACACTGCTTTCGAGGCAGATGGCCGCCTCTACCACTTCCTCCGGGTCCCCTTTGGCATCAGCAATGGGGTCTCGGTCTTCCAACGGGAAATAGAACATAACAGCGCAGTACAGGCCCTTCAGCCCTCGATGTTGCGCCGACCGGACCAGTACGGGCTGTGGGCCACGTTCCCGTACTTAGATAATGTCACCATCTGCGGCCATGACTTGAAGGACCATGACGAAAACCTCCGGCACTTCCTCCACATCGCTAAACTCCTGAACCTCACCTACAATAAGGAAAAATACGTTTTCCGCACAACCAGTCTAGCCATCCTTGGATACGTTGTGATAAACGGAGTCCTAGAGCCCGACCCCGACCGCATGCACCCCCTCATGGAACTCCCCCTCCCCCACTGCCCCAAGGCCCTGAAGAGATGCCTGGGGTTCTTCTCCTACTATGCCCAGTGGGTCCCCAATTATGCGGACAAGGCCCGTCCACTTATTAAATCCACCATCTTTCCCCTGACGGCTGAGGCCTGCCTGGCCTTCAACCGCATCAAGGTAGATATTGCCAAAGCCGCGATGCACGCTGTGGATGAGTCCATTCCATTCAAGGTGGAGAGCGATATGGTGAACTTTGCTCTGGCCGCTATCCTCAACCAGGCGGGCAGGCCCGTGGCTTTCTTCTCCCGTATCCTCCATGCCTCCGAGATTCGACACTCCACCTTCGAAAAGGAAGCCCAAGCCATTGTAGAAGCTGTGCGACATTGGAGGCATTACCTGGCCGGCAGGAAATTCAGTCTCCTCACTGACCAGCGGTCGGTTGCCTTCATGTTTAACAATACACAGCGGGGCAAGATCAAGAACGACAAGATTCTGAGGTGGAGGATCGAGCTCTCCACCTATATCTTGTATCGACCTGGGAAGCTCAATGAGCCCGCAGATGCCGCATCCCACGGTACATGTGCCAGCGCACAAGTAGACCGGCTTCAAGCCCTCCAGAACGACCTCTGTCACCCGTTTTTTTCACTTTATCAAGGCTCGCAACCTGCCTTACTCCATCGAAGAGGTCAGGACCATGACCAGGGACTGCCAGGTCTGCGCGGAGTGCAAACCGCACTTCTATCGGCCAGACAGGGCGCACCTGGTAAAGGCCTCTCACCCCTTTGAGCGCCTCAGCATAGACTTCAAAGGGCCCCTCCCCTCCATTGACCGTAACGTGTACTTCCTCAACATTTTTGACGAATACTCAAGATTCCCTTTTGCCATCCCATGCTCTGACATGACCTCCGCCACCGTCATCAAGGCCCTGCACAGTCTTTTCATCCTGTTTAGGTTCCCCAGCTACATCCATAGTGATCGGGGTTCCTCCTTCATGAGCGACGAGTTGCGTCAGTTCCTGCTCAGCAAGGGCATCGCCTTCAGCAGGACGACCAGCTACAACCCCCAGGGCAACGGACAGGTGGAGAGGGAGAACGCGACGGTCTGGAAGGCCGTCCTCCTGGCCCTACGGTCTAGAAGTCTCCCCGTCTCCCGCTGGCAGGAGGTCCTTCCCGATGCGCTCCACTCCATCCGGCCGCTCCTGTGTACCGCCACCAATGTGACCCCCTCATGAGAGGATGTTTGTTTTCCCCAGGAAGTCCACCTCGGGGGTCTCGCTCCCGTCCTGGCTGATGGTCCCAGGGCCCATCCTCCTCCGGAAGCATGCGAGGAGCCATAAGTCGGATCCACTGGTCGAAAAGGTCCCTCTCCTCCATGCTAACCCCCAATATGCCTACGTGGCACACCATGATGGACAGGAGGACACCGTCTCCCTTCGGGATTTGGCACCTGCAGGTTCCCCAGTGACCATCACCACTACACCGACCCTACACCGTCTACCCCCACTGCAACTCATCTACTAAGAGACGCAGAAGACGACAGGCTCCCGGACACATAGGCCTCAACACCTCATCCGACACCAGTGTCCACACCACAGCCGGGACTGAGGCGGTCACAGCGGAAAGTCAGAGCCCCCGACAGACTCTATCTATAACTCAAGCCGTCCACTTCACCCCGCCGGACTATTTTTTTTTAAACAGGGGGTGAATGTGGTAAACCACTGTATTGTATTATACTGTTGTATTGTACATGTCTGGGCTTGTCCCTGCTGGCTCCGCCTTTGGCTCCTCCCCTCGGGCTCATGTATAAAGGTGGTCAGTCTCTGCCTCTAATCCAGTTCGGGATCAGAGGCCAAGAGGCTTTCTGTTTAGTGTATTAAAGCCTCAGTTACCACTCGTCGTGTGTTCATTGATGGCATATCACTTACCCAATCTACAAATCGTGGGCCAATCCCAAACCGCTCCAGAACTGCCATCAAATATCCCTACTCTACTCGGTCAGATGCCTTCTCGGCGTCCAATGCCAACATCACCTTAGTCTCCCTCCCCTCTGCCGGTGCCATAATCACATTCAATACCCTCCTAATGTTCGAAAAGAGCTGCCTCCCCTTCACAAACCTCGTCTGATCTTCCCCCATCACCTTCCTCCAACCTACCTGCCAATACCTTCGTCAACAACTTTTCGTCCACATTCAAAAATGATATGGGCCTACAAGACCCGCATTCTATTGGATCCTGATCCTTCTTGAGCAACAGGGAGATCGATGCCTGCCCCAAAGTCTGTAGCAGCAATCCCTTCCCTACTGCCTCCTCAAACATCCCCACCATTAGTGGTGCCAACATATCTTTACATTTCTTGTAATACTCCACAGGGAACCCATCTGGCCCTGCAACTTTCCCCGAATGTATCCTCCCAATCGCATCTTTTATCTCCTGCTCCGCTATCGCCCCATCCAATACGTCCCTACCCCCGCCCCCAACCTCGGGTATTCCAAACTATCCAGGAATTCTTGTGTTTCCTGATGCCCCCGGTGGCTCTGACCTATACAATCTCTCTTAAAGCTCCTCAAACACCCTATTAATCGGATCAGGAGCCACCGCCAACTTCACTGCCTTATCGCACACCGGAACAATTTCCCTCACCGCTGCCTCCCTCTGAAGCTGGCCTGCCAACTGGCCTTCTTTCCATATTTGTAAACCGTTCCCCTTGCCCACCTCAATTGGCCCACCGCTTTCCTTGTGGACAGCCAGTCGAAACTCGTCTGTAGTTCCTTCCTCTTTTCCAACTTCGCTGGACCCCGTCTTCTGCATAACTCCTGTCTACCTCCAGCATCTCATCTATTACCCTTTGTTGCTCCACCTTCTCCTCCTTATCCAACTTTGCCTTAAACGAGATCACCCCCCTCACCACTGCCTTTAGAGCTTCCCAAACCACCGCCTGCGAAATCTCCCCTGTACAATTGAACCCCACATTTTCCTTGATTACTTTCCCAATCTTATCACAGAACCCTCGATCCCCCAACAGCCTCACATTGAATCTCCATCCCAGCCTCTGCCCTGCCCCCCTCTCCAACACCATATCCACCCAATGCGGCGCATGATCCAATATCGCAATTGACGAGTCCTCTGACCCCTTAACCCCTGCCAACAGCGCCTTCCCCACCACAAAAAGTCAATTCGCAAATAATCGTGGACCGAGGAGAAAAACGAGTACACCCGTTCCCCCGGGTGCAGAAACCTCCAAGGGATCACCCCTCCCATTTCTGCCATTAGCCCAGCCAACAGCTTCGCTCGTGAGCGTGGCTGGGACCTGTCCAATCTCGGCTCCTGCACTAGGTTTCAGTCCCCACCCACTATCAATTTGTGTGAATCCAAGTCGGGGATGGCCCCACACAACGTTTTCATAAATCCTACGTCATCCCAGTTGGGACCATGCATGCTTACCAGCACTACCAACCTCCCCTCCAATGCCCCTGTCACTATCACATGCCTGCCTCCTTGTTCTGCAACCACTTTCTCCATCTGGAACCATTATCTTTTGCTCACCAGGATCGCTACCCCTCGAGCCCTCCCATCAAATCCCAAATGAAACACCTGGCTGATCCAGCCCTTCCTAAGCCTTACCTGGTCCTTCACCTTAAAGTGAGTCTCCTGCAGCATCGCCACATTGGCCTTCAAACCTTTCAGATGCGCCAGCATCCTTAATCTCTTGACGGGCAAACAACCCCCTCACGTTCCACTAACTATCTTAACTAGGGGTCTCTCACCACCCCCCTTCCTTCTTATCCACCATCATCGTAACACCGGGCCCTGCCCCATGAGCTTGACGCGCCCCTATCCATTGTTAACATTGAACCCTTCCCCCCTCCCAGAATCCCCCCTGCACTTCTTCTCAAAAAATCCTCACCCAGTATTGGTCCCCCCCCTTCACACCTCTTAGGCCCATTGAAACCTGCCCCCCCCCCCCCCCCACCTCACCTCCACTCACTGGCCGACTTAAGTTAGCTAGTGCGGGGACCCCCACCCAAGGCTTTCCCTATGCCATTGGTACCTACATGGACCATGACAACTGGATCTTTACCCTCCCATTCCAAGTTCCCTTGTTGTCAGATTAGATATTCTGAACCTGAGCACGAGGTAGGCAACAAACCTTTGGGATTCTCGATCCTGGTCACAAGGAACAGTGTCAGTGCCTCTATACCCAATTACGACGACATTTCTTTTCTCTCCCCCCGACTTGAATGGCTCCTTGTACCATTGTTTGCTCATCCTCCCTGCTGTCCCCATTTCCGTCCACACAAGGAGCAAGAATCTCAAATCTGTTGGACAGGGACAAGGGCTGAGGCTCCTGCAACCCTACCTCCGGGATCCCTCCGGCTGCCTCATTCACAGCCACACACTCCTGTCTCTGACCACTGACCAAATTTAAGTTAGTTAGTCCAGGTCCAGGTACCGTGTCCAGGTACCTCTCCCCCTCCCTAATGTGTTGCAGTGTCCAAAACTCAGAATTCAGCTCATCAACTCTGAGCCGGAGTTCCTTGAGCAACCAACACTTATTACAAATGTGGTCACGATGAGCCACAACGGGGTCCACCAGTTCCCACATCATGGAAGAACAACACATCATTTTACCTTCCATCTCTATTTTGTTCAATTCGTTTTTTTGTTTTTTACATTTTTTAAATATAACTGTATTTAATATCTCTCCTTAATACCTCAGCCTGAAAGCAATTTATAACCAGTAATTTAAAGTGATTTTTAAAATGCAGCACAGCTTTCCTATTGGCCAATCAAATCACAGCCTTCCTGTGATGTCACTTTTACAGTTTTTTCCCCCAGTCGGTCAGTAAATCAGTATATCACTTACCTTCTTGTTCTGCTCATCTCCATTCCCGATGAAAAGGCCTCAGGCCTCCCCAGGTAAGGTTTTTATACCACTTACCTTCCCAGGCTGCTGTTCGAATTTCTCCCGCTCAGCTCTGCTCCCGAACTGACTTTAGTTAGAACTCCCCAACAAAGTGTAGCAGAGAGGGTAATGTAGCAAAATTCTCAGATCTTGCAATGTATGACAAACTCTCCCCACTCAAAAAAACTTAGACAGTAAAATGTAAAGTGGTACATGCATAAGCCAATAAAAATGGCAGGGGCAGGAGAAAAAAATAGTTCATCAAGCATGTCATGTTATTCACCCTGGGGTAACACGGACTGCAACTGGATGCAGTTGTACTGTAAAGTAGACACCAAACTTAGACGTTAGTTCAATACGTTTTATTGAACTTCTGGAGCACTACTATTCTAAGTGTGCAAACCATAACTAACTACACCAGACTAGCTCTGAACCACGTGTAGAAGGTGCTAACTGATATATATACCCTGACTGTCACTACAGTTGTCACCAGCGGAAAAAGGCAGAGTGCTGATGCCTCGTGTGTTTTATAGTGGGGAAACCCCCCTCTAGTGTTCTGCCTAGTGATTGGTTTTGTTCTGTCCTATGTGTTGATTGGCTGTACTGGGTGTCTGTCACTGCCTGTCTGTATCTCATTATGTGCATGAGTGCATATCAAGACAAAGCATACAGTATCCTAGGCTTAATTAATAGTGGCATAGAGTGTACACGAGCAATGAGGTTATGTTGAACTTGATACATGATTATTACAACAAGAATTAAAGCTCAGCTGGAATATTGTGTACAGTTCTAGGTGCCACACACTAGGAAGGGTGTGAATTTTGGATTTGTTTATTGTCATGTGTACCAACGTACAGTGAAAAGTATATTTATGCGAGCAACTCAACAGATCATTAAGTACATGAAAAGAAAAGGAAATAAAGGAAAATACATAATAGGGCAACACGAGGTACACAATGTAACTAGATAACACCAGCATCGGGTGAAGCATACAGGGGTGTAGTGTTGATCAGGTCAGTCCATAAGAGGATCGTTTAGGAGTCTGGTAACAGTGGGGAAGAAGCTGTTTTTGAGTCTGTTCGTGCATGTTCTCAGACTTTTGCATCTCCTGCCCAATGGGAGAGTTGGAAGAGTGAGTAGGCCGGGTGGGAGGGGTCTTTGATTATGCTGCCCGCTTTCCCCAGGCAGGGGAGGTGTAGATGGAGTCAATGGATGGGAGGCAGGTTCGAGTGATGGACCGGTCTTGGGCCGAGCAGTTGCCATACCAGGCTGTGATGCAGCCAGATAGGATGCTTTCTATAGTGCATCTGTAAAAGTTGGTAAGAGTTAATGTGGACAGGCCAAATTTCCTTAGTTTCCTGAGGAAGTATAGACGCTGTTGTGCTTTCTTGGTGGTAGCGTCGACGTGGGTGGACCAGGACAGATTTTTGGAGATGTGCACCCCTAGGAATTTGAAACTGCTAACCATCTCCACCTCGGCCCCGTTGATGCTGACAGGGGTGTGTACAGTACTTTGCTTCCTGAAGTCAATGACCAGCTCTTTAGTTTTGCTGGCATTGAGGGAGAGATTGTTGTCGCTGCACCACTCCACTAGGTTCTCAATCTCCCTGCTGTATTCTGACTCGTCCTTATTCGAGATCAGGCCCACTATTGTCGTATCGTCAGCAAACCTGTAGATGGAGTTGGAACTAAATTTTGCCACGCAGTCGTGTGCGTACAGAGAGTATAGTAGGGGGCGAAGTACGCAGCCTTGCGGGGCCCCAGTATTGAGTACTATTGCGGAGGAGCATTGTGAAAGCATTAGAGACAGTACAAGATGTGGTTTACAAGAATGGTTCCAGGGATGAGAAACTTCAGTTCCAAAGATAAATTGGCGAACTTTTCCTTGGAGAGGACAAGGCTAAGAGGAGATGTAATAGAGGTGCTCAAAACCATGAGGGGGCTTAACAGAATAGATAGGAAAGGAACTGTTCCCGCTTCTAAAAGGATCAAGAGTGAGAGGGCACAGACCTGAGGTGATTTGCAAAAGAAGCAAATGCCATGTGAGAAAAAACATTCACATAGCAAATGGTATGTGTCTAGAATGCACTGTCTGGAAGTGTGGCGGAGGCAGGTTTAATCGAGGCATTCAAGAGGGCATTAAATGAATATATGAAGAGAAACAATGTGAAGCATTATGGGGAAAGGACAGAAGAATGCAACGATGTTATAATGCTCATTCAGAGAGCTGGTGCAGACATGATGGGTCAAATGGCCTTCTTTATCATAAAAATTCTATGCGCATAATTTCTCAGAATATAATATGACTAAACCAATATCAACAATACCTGAAAGTTTAACAGGTTGGGTAGTTCATTTGTTTGCAGTGTAATCTCAACCAAAACACATATGACTGATAATTCCAGAGTGATTTACATGTAAAACAAATAGTTTTCCTTAACACCAGTACGTGTTCAACATAAATATTATGCAACAAGACGATTGGAAAAGAGAAACATTTTTCTTTGCCTTCCTGTGTACTTTCAATTAACCTATCTGGTATATTTGTCTTTCTGTCGATGAGTATCTCCATCCATTTCCATTAATTTGACTCTGCTCTCTCAATATTGATTGTTTCAAATCTGAATTTCAACTCCATTTTATGGTTGGGACTGTGATATAGATTGATTTGTCTTAATTAAATCCCTGGCTCACTTTGCTCTATCGGTAGACTTTGTAACTTTCCATTTCTTTGCAACTTTGATTTTCTGACTCATTTTGAGGAGGACTTTTGACTCTCATGTTCTCCCTTTGCCAAATTTCCTCTTTCAAGCAAATTATCTACTCAACACTTTTTTTTGTTTTCTGACTGAGTACGACTCTTGATCTTCATGCTAGATATCAACTTTTGTTTCATATGCACATTTGAGGATTTCCATCCTCCTAAATTTGCATTAGATGTACCTTGGCTTTGACCTGGTGTATGACTGTAACCCAAAGCCTCATCAGGACCTGAAGCATTACTGTTTTCTACTTCTGCTTTCCATCTGGATATGACCAACTTTGCCATAGCTTTGACTGGAAATGGGAGTTTTAAAATAGTTGGTGGCTACCATGGCAACAGGAGTTCTAAATCTCTGATCGAGGCTATGAACTTGGCTGCCGTAGCCTGGATCTCGCTGAAATCTGGCGGACCTCCCTTGACAGCGGAGGAAAATAACTCCTGAGAAATCTGTAACTATCTTTTTCTGCTACTTACATGGCTGTGGCTTCATTGCAGGCCTCCTTCCACATTAGCTTATTGCCTTTGCTCAAAAGCTTGGCCTGGATTTTCTTCTTCTTTCGGCCTCCTATAAACCTGTCTCAAAGGTCAATTTCTAAATTCGTCCACACCCACAGTGACAAGAGTTTCTTTAATTCGAGAATTAAATCTGCAACAGTCTCACTTGGAAACCATTTCCTTTGGTAGAACATAATTTGAGTACAATTTCATTCTTAGCAGTACCATAAAATGAGTCCAGAATTTCATTAACTTCAGCATATTCACCCGAACTGGGGTCACTTGGACATCTGTTAAAAGCCCCATCATAGTGAGGAAAGCATTAACTTTATCCCCCACTATTTTATTTGCTTTCACTCAAATGTGAAACCTTCATTCAAAATTACATCAGTACTCTTTGTTTTAAGGTCAAATTCCCCCATATCCGCAAATGTAACTTCAGTGCCATGGTTTAAATGACATGCTGTGTTGACTCATGGGTACCCAAATACATTGGGCACATGAAGCAATATTTCAAATGTGTCACAATGTTCCTCAGTGCTAAATTTCCCATTTGAAATGGAAAGGAAAATTCCATCCCAGCCTTTTGCACCGAGTAAGACTAACAGATGCAGAATCCCATGTCTGCGTGGGTTTTCTCTGGAGCTCTGGTTACCTCCCACAAGTCCTGAAATACGTGCTGCTAGGTGAATTGGACGTTCTGAATTCTTCTTCACTGTACCCAAACAGGTGCCGAAGTGTGGCCACTAGGGGATTTTCACAGTAACTTCACTGCAGTGTTAATGTAAGCCTACTTGTGACAATAATAAAGATTATTATTATTAACTGCAAGCAGCCATAATTGAACTGACTTTATATGCACTTCCCAACAGAGAAAGCAGCAGAGAAAGGAATAACAAAATGCTCAAATATTGTAACATATTAAGGGATTCCTGGTCCAAACCAATTCCTGCTAAATTCTGCTATTGGCCTAGATTTGACAGTTAGCAGTGAAGCAACAGCACTTGCCGATGATCAAAAGTAAGCTCCTCACTTTAGCTATTCAGCCAATACGATTCGCTCCACATAATATCAAGAAACAGCTGAAGGCACTTAAACTGCAAAGGCTATGGGCCCTGACAATATTCTGGCTATGGTACTGAAAACTTGTGCTCCAGAACTTGCAGCACACCTAGCCAAGTTGTTCCAGTACAGCTACAACAGTGGCATCTTCACTGCAATGTGGAAAATTGCCCATGTATATCATGTACACAAAAAGCAGGACAAACCCAACACAGCCAATTACCATCCTATCATCTCCATCATCAGCAAAGGAGTCATCATCAGTGCCATCAAGTGACACTTACTTAGCAATAATCTGCTCATGGACGGTCAGTTTGGGTTCCAGCAGGATCATTCAGCGCCTGACCTCATTACAGCCTTGGTTCAAACATGGACAAAAGAGCTGAATGCCAGAGGTGAGGTGCGAGTCACTGCCCTTGATATCAAGGCAGCATTTGACCGAGTATAGCATCAAGCAGCCTTAGCTAAACTGGAATAAATGGGAATCAGGGAAAAAATCTGCTGGTTGGAGTCATACCCGGCACAAAGGAAGGTGGTTGTGGTGGTTGGAGATCAATCATCTCAGCTCCAGGGCATGACTGAAGGAGTTCCTTGGCGTAGTGTCCTCGGCCCAATACTCTCCAGCTGCTTCATCAATGAACTCTCTTCCATCATAAGGTCAGAAGTGGGGATGTTCGCAGATCACTGCACATTGTTGAGGACCATTCGTAATTCCTCAGGTAATGAAGCAGTCCATGTCCAAATGCAGCAAGACCTGGACAACATCCAGGCTTGCGCTGACAAGTGGCAAGTTACATTCATGCCACACAAGTACCAGGCAATGACCATCTCCTACAAGAGAGGATCTAACCATAGTCCTTGACATTCAATGGCATTAGCATTGCTGAATCCCCCACAATCAACATCCTGAGAATTACCATTGATCAGAAACTGAACTGGATTAGCCATATTAATACTATGGCTACCAGGGCAGGTCAAAGGCTGAGAATTCTACGACAAATAACTCATCTACTGACCCCCAAAGACTGTCCACCATCTACAAGGCACAAGTCAGGAGTGTAATGCAATACTCTCTCCTTGCCTGGATGAATGCAGCTCCAACAACACTCAAGAAGCTAGACATCACCCAGGACAAAGCAGCCTGCTTGATTGCTCCTCCTTCCACAAACATTCAAAACCTCCACCACCGGCGAACAGTGTGCACCATCTGCAAGATGCACTGCAGTAACTTGCCAAAGTTCCTTAGACAGCACCATCCAAACCCATGACTGCTACCATCTCGAAGGACAAGAGCAGCAAATACCTGGGAACCCTATCACCTGGAGATTCCTCTTCAAGTCACTCACCACCCTGACTTTGAAATATATTGCCATTCCTTCACTGTCACTGGGGCAAAATCCTGGAACTCCCTCCCGAACAGCACTGTAGGTGTACCTACATCTCTGGGACTGCAGCAGTTCTAGAAGGCAGCTCACCACGACCTTCTGAAGGGTAACTCGGGCTGGCCAATAAATGCTAGCCTTACTGCGACATCCACATCCCGTAAATGAATAAAAATAAATTGCGGGTACCTCCAGGCAGTGTCAGCAATCAAGGTAAGCAGCCCATCACGATGAAGTATTTGCACAGACAGCAAACCAGGACGTAAAAGGATACATGAGAAGTTTCATAAGATCTGAAACATTAAGTGTTTTTCTCTCCAAAGATGTTCCCCAACCTCCTGAATATCTCTAGCATTTTCTGTTTTTATTTCTGATTTCAAATTACTGCAGTATTTTGCTTTCATATTTGTTGCAGGAATTAAAAAGCACTGAATCCAACTTTTAAAATTTTAGATAGTGAAATACATGATAATTTGATTCTGATGATAATTTGATTCTGATAGAAGCTAAAATGATAAACAGACTAAGAAGTAGCCTATAAACATGCAGATTTTTGTATTGGAAACATTTGGCATTCCACAAATATCAAATTGCCTTTTCAGGGCCAGTGAGGGTGTTTAAGAGTAATTATAATATTAACGCACCATTAAAAGCCTCATTCCATTTACACATTTATCATTGGTGGCAGTCTAGTGATCCTAAATAGCACGGACTCTGGTGAAGGAGTCGAGTCATGACAACAAAGTCTGAATTTACATGTTATTCAGTACATATGTGGGCATAAGAAATTGCTGTCAGTTTCAGTGGAGTAGTTGAAGTGTTGGCTACTCTGACACACAGACGAACCAACACGGTTGCATATGGTACAACGCAGTTTTATTTCATTGAACTATAAACATAGTAAACTCTGGTATTCAGCACATGGTGAACCTCTGAGTGGCTGGCAATGAGGTCTGTGCCCTGAGTTCTCTCCTGCTCGAGTGCCCAGGAAGTGTTGTGTTCCCTGCTTTGTACTGTGTATGCTCTTGTCCGTGATTGGCTGTCGTGTTGTGTGTTGATTGGTCCGTTGATCTGTCCATCATTATGTGTGTGTGTATGTGCTGTGATGTTCACATGAATATCATGACAGTAGTGACAGTGAACACTGACAGTTTTGCTGTTGTTACTACCACAAAATCAGAGTTAATAGGGAAGAAATAGCAAACAATTTTACTGCTCAATCTATTCTACCTTTAAATCAAAAGTATAGCTTGTACTCAATCCTTTCAAGCATTAGTTTCAGAAATCTTACTTAAAAACTCATGTTTTCTATACCATATTGAACATACATAAATAGGCATGTTCCATCATATTTTTCATTGGAGGAAGGAGGGGGTTCCTAACAAAGCTGAAACTTACTATCAAACCCCCTATAGTTAGAATATTCAGACATTCAAAACTAAATTTTGTAAAAATTATGCAAAGTTAAATTCTAATCCTTCGGATTTTCAGAGTAACACCAGCAGTCCCGCAATATCTTGGATTTTAAAATGTCTCACCCCTCTCAATTTATTAGCCTCTTCTAGCCCAACAACCATGCAAGTTCCTCCAACTCTTCCACCTTGTGCAACTCATTCACCCCAGCATTGACAACTCAGCCTTTAGCAAATATGACCAAAGCTCTAGCATTCATCCTCTTAACTGCTCTACCTCTCTAATTCTCTCCTGTCCTTTTAAGACTCTTCTAAACTCTACCTCTTCAATCATGTTTTTGGGCACCCATTGTAATGTCGTCTTATAATCTTATAATCATAGAATCCCTAGACTTCTTTGGCCCAGTGTTAATTTTTGTCTCAATTTTTGTGCAAAAGATTTGGGACATTGTGTCAATGTAAAAGCATTATATAAATGGAAGATTATATGAACACATTTCTCATAATACCATTAAACCTGAAAGACGATTCATACTATTGAAGCTGGTCAGCTTGCATTCATCAGTACAGCTGCGCAAGATAAACCAACAATGAAGGGATCAACAATTTATACTGCAGGATGTCAAGAAAATAAAGATTTAAGAAGTGGATAAAATAAAGTTTAAAGAATTGGAGAAAAGATAATTGATGAGTGCAGCTGCCTGGAGAGTTTTGATATGCAAATTAGCTTAGCAGCAGGATAAACAGGTATATACTGAAGTGAAGTGGAGAACAATAGTTGTATAAAATTGTAAATGTTAAAACTACAGAAGAGTTCAAAGTGGAGACATAAGAATGCATGTCATATTTAAATATTAAAAGCATGGCTTCGAAGGAGAGTTGTTTAAATAGAATGAGATCAAAAGAGAAAATACGGGATATTAGTAGGGTTAGCTCTGTGCTGTAGGAGCAGCAGCTGGTGAGCAGTTACGATCATAGCCATGCTCAGTTGGAAATGGAAGCTCTCCCAGAAGGCAGAATTCGATGCTAGAAGCTGCTGTTTTCATAGAATTCATGGATTGGCCATGCTAAATTGCCCTTAGTGTCCAAAACGATTGGGTGAGGTTACTGGGTTGCGGGGATAGGGTAGAGGTGTGGGCTTAGGTAGGCTGCTCTTTCTAAGGGCCGGTGCAGACTCGATGGGCTGAATGGCCTCCTTCTGCACTGTAAATTCTATGATTCTATTCTCTGATCTGCAGGTTAGGTGGATTAACTTGCCCCTTAGTGTCCAAAAGGTTAGGTGGGGTTACTGGGTTACGGGGCTAGGGTGGAGGTTTAGGCTTAAGTGGGGTGCTCTTTCCAAGGGCCAGTGCTGACCCGATGGGCCAAATGGCCTCCTTCTGCGCTGCAAATTCTAAACGGCTAAGTACACTGGATATTGCAAAGCTACAAGCCCCAACAACTTCTGACTGCAGTGATTAAGACCTGTGCTCCACAACTAGCTGTGGCTCTAGCCAAGTTATTCCAGTACACTATAACACTGTAGTCTACCTGACAATGTGGAAGATTGCCTGGTATTTCCTGTTCTCAAAAAAATGGGAAATGTCTAACCTGGTCAATTACCAGCCCATTAACCTGCTCTCAATCATCTGGAAAGTGATGGAAAGAGCCATCAACAGTGACATTAAGAAGCACTTACTCACCCATAACCAACTCACTGATATTCAGATTAGATTCTGTCAGGATCACTCTCTCCAGACCTAATGGCAGCCTTGGTCCAAATAGGGACCACCACAATAAAGACTTATATTTATAGTGCCTTTAAAGTAATAAAATGTCCCAAGGTGTTCCACAGGAGCATTACAAAACAAAATCTGACACCAAGGCACAGGAGATATTGCCACTGATCTTCCGATCAGCAGTGTTGCTGAGGTGTACACCACTGATCATTTTTTAAAAATAAATTTAGAATACCCAATTCATTTTTTCCAATTAAGGGGCAATTTAGCTTGGCCAAACCACCTTCCCTGCACATCTTTGGGTTGCAAGGGTGAAACCTAAGCAAACATGGACAGTGACCCAGAGCCAAGATCGAACGTGGGACCTCGGTGCCATGAGGTAGCAATGCTAACCATTGCGCCACCATGCTGCCCTGCCACTGATCATAATTAAAACTGTGGCCTTTGCTTTTCCCTCTGGAGGTTTAGAGTTTTCAGCTACTACTGCAGGATTCAGCCATTGATGAAAGCAGCATGAGGAGCACTGACAAGGTGCAGAAGCACCGAGGCCACGCCGTATAATATGGAAGCACTGAAGGAAAGGCACTTGAAGGTTAAACAGCTTTTCAATCTTCTGATGAGTGGTTTTCAAAGTACTTAATTATTCTTAATCTTTTAAAGACTTCTTATTGCTTTTATGAACTTTCAGAACCCTTAATGTAACGTCAGAAAATGTGAAAATGTTTTGAATTGAATTTAAAAAGTACTTTTGATGAAAGAAATGGTCAAATACATTAGGATTGTGTGCATTTTTAAAATTATTTGTTTAATTAAATATAAGTGGGCGCTGCTGTTCCCAAATGCATCAAGTTTCTGAGTGCATTGATTTTTTTTTAAAAATTGTTTCCCAAACAGATTGTGTGAACATTGAACTTTTTCAAATAGTTCAGTTTTAAACTAATTAGAGATAAAATTTAGTTTGAAGACAGGCCCATGTGACCAGGTTGCCATGGAGACAGGGGTCGAAGTCAATGCTTATTGAAAGTCAGGTGCATGTTTTAACACCTGAATAAAAAGAGGAACTGCAGTTCTTGCGCCATGCACTCTCAGTCAGCCAGAGATCGGAGGAAGAGGTTGTACAATAAGCAAAGGGAAAATAAACTGTTTTCAAGTTAACTTACAAGCAGAGTGCTGGTGAGGACAGATGCCCTGTTTGAAGAAATTAAACTTGTGAAAAGTTAAAGATTAAGGAGTTGTCAGTTGTTGCCTTGCTTCTGGAAGTCCATTCAAAAATGCTTAGAAGATGGAGTGAAGGGGATTTTGTGGAAAGGTCACTGAAATATTCTCCCTCATGGGGCAGAAAGAAGGAATCCTGTTAAAGCTGGGAGGAACTTGGGGACTTTTAAACACATACTACATTTCTACTGACAGTGGGGTATAATGCAGTGTTTTTCAAACTTTTTTGTCCGGGACCCATTGTTACCAACTGGCCATCCTTCAGGGCCCACATCGGACGACCTTCGCGACCCACGCATTTTCACTTACCTTTAATGTGACAGGTAAGACTGCTTGGTCCTCACGATCTCATTTGCTTTTTTATTCAATGTTACATTCTGATAATGACTTCCGCAGATGATTGAAGATCTCACTGCATCCGTTGAAATAAATATAGAGGTTTGTCCTCAAACTCGCCATGTTTAGTATTCAAATGACTTTTAAGTTTTAACGGTTTTGAACTTTATTTGCCAGTGCTTCCCTGCATGTAAGCACAGTGGTTCGCACTGTGGCTTCTCAGCGCGAGGGTCCCAGGTTCAATTCCCGGCTTGGGTCACTGTCTGTGCAGAGTCTGCATGTTCCCCCCCGTGTCTGTGTGGGTTTCCTCCGGGTGCTCCGGTTTTCTCCCAAAGTCCAAAGACATGCAGTTTAGGTGTATTGGACATGCTAAATTGCCCTTAGTGTCCAAAAAGACTAGGAGGGGTTATGGGGAAAGGGTGGAAGTGAGGGCTTAAAGTGGGTCGGTGCAGACATGATGGGCCGAATGGCCTCCTTCTGCACTGTATGTTTTATGTAACACACATGAACTTTGAATCCTGATTTGCAATGGAAAAATTAATAACCCACACCTCAAGTAAACATCTTTATGCTGCTTTATTCCTGTTTTCAGCTTCTTCATCATTGGTTGTTCACCAGAGGCCCTGGGGTTCACTTCAGCACTGCTAGCAGATGTGAAATGGAGGAATCTCTCACATGCCCAGAACACGTGACGTCAGCATACTGGACGCCTGACCTGCTCTCTGCTGCCGTTTCCGGTGGGACGACGCAGTCATTTGCTGAAAGAAGAATAGCCCTAGACATCACGCTAACGTCAGGGGGAGGCGGTTCAGCCGGCTTCCCAGCCTGCGCACTACTACTTGATCCGGCAAGTATGTGCGGGATTGTCAGAAATCTCAAAAGTCCGTCGCAGCTGGCATTTTTAAAAGCCAGTCATGGCCGTTGGACGTCCCTCCCACAAATCGGGAACACCGCAACAGAGAGCCATAACCCTCCCGAAACCTGCCTGCGACCCACCTGCGGGTCACAACCCTGAGTTTGAAAACCCCTGGTATAATATATGAATGGGATGTGGAGGTTTTTTTAGTTGTATTAAGTTACTAGGGAATACCTCTTCTGTGGCTTTGGGTCTTATTTGCCAACTATGTAATGTTCAATTGATGTAGATTTTAGTTTGTTTGTTACAGTAAAAATGAAATCTTGTTGCGGGGCACAGACAGAGGATGGCCCAAGAAGGGCTGTGGTTGATCGGCGAGAGGGGGGGGGGGGGGGTTCCACGACCAGGCTGGTCACGTGGAACGTGCGAGGATTGAATGGGCCAGTCAAGAGGGCCCATGTGTTCACACACTTAATGCGATTAAAGGCAGATGTGGCCATGCTACAAGAGACAGATTAGGCTGAGGAAAGGATGGGTGGCACAAGTGTTTCATTCAGGGTTAGATTCTAAAATGAGGGAGGTGGCGATTTTGGTCAATAAGCGGGTGGCATTCAAGGTGGGAAGTATAGGGGTGGACTCTGGAGGGAGGTATGTTATGGTAAGTGGGAAACTGGAGGCGATGCCAGTGGTGTTGGTTAACATCTATGCCCCGAACTGAGACGACGTGGAATTTATGAGGCGGGTGCTGGTGAAGATTCCGGACCTAGACTCTCATCAGCCGATTTGGGGGGGGGGGGGGGGGGGGGGGGGGCACTTTAATACGGTCCTGGATCCAAGGCTGGACCAGTTGAGCTCCAGGTCGGGTCGGGATGTACTCCCGAATCGATTTTTTTCGTGGTAGATAAGACATTACTGGCAGGGGTGGTGGATGTCGAGTATTCGGCAATAGTGGTGTTGGACTATGCCCTGCACTGGGTAGATTTGCGAGTAAAGGGGGGGGAGGGGGGGGCAGCACCCGCAATGGAGGTTGGATGTGGGACTGTTAGCGGAGAAGGAGGTGTGTGATTGGGTGAAGAAGGCCACCCGGGGATATGTAGAGATTAATGACACGAGGGAGGTTTTGGCAGGTACGGTCTGGGAGGCACTGAAAGCAGTGGTCAGGGGGAAGTTCATTTTGATTCGGGCGCATAAGGAAAAGGTGGAGCGGGTGGAAATCCTGCAGGTGGACCGGAGATATGCAGAGACCCCGGAAGAAGGGCTGCTAAAGGAACGCCAGAGGCTGCAAATGGAATTTGGGTTGGTAACCACGGGTAAGGCAGTAGGGCGGTTGCAAAGGGTGAGAAGGGCATTATACGAGTATGGGGAGAAAGCGAGCAGGATGTTATCACACCATTTGAGGAAGCAGGAGGAGGCGAGAGAAATTGGGAAAGTGAAGGACATGGGAGGGAACACGGTCTTGGACCCGGCTGGGGTGAATAGGGTGTTCAGGAAGAATTATAGTAAACTGAATAAGTCGGAACCCCTGGCCGGGGAGGAGGGGATGAGAGGTTTCTGAGAGGGTTGGCGTTCCCAATGGTGGACGAGGAGTTGGTGAAGGGCTTGGGGGCCCCAATCGGGCTTGTAGAAGTAGTGGAAGGGTTGGAGGCGATGTAATCGGGACCGGACGGGTACCCGGTGGAATTCTACAAGACGTTCTCATGGGTGTTGGGACCGCTGTTGTAAGGGTCTTCAATGAAGCATAGGAGCTGAGAGTGCTCCCCTCGATGTTTTCACAGGTGTCGATCTCCCTCATTTTAAAACGGCATAAGGACCCGGAAACTGGGGGTCATATAGGCTGATCTCCCTGTTAAACGTAGGTGCCAAACTGTTGGCGAAGATCCTGGCCACAAGGATCGAGGATTGTGTCCCAGTGGTAATTGGGGAGGACCAGACGGGGTTCGTTAAGGGGCGACATTTGGCAACCAACATTAGGAGGTTGCTTAATGTAATCATGATACCTCCAGAAGATGCAAGGTGGAGGTAGTGGTGGCCATAGATGCAGAGTAAGCCTTTGATCGTGTGGAGTGGGAGTACTCGTGGGATGTCCTGGGGTGGTTTGGGTTTGGGCAGGGATTTGTGGATTGTCTGGTTGCTATATCAGGCACCGGTGGAGAGTGTGGGGACGAATCAGGTGAGATCGGACTACCTCAGGTTACACCGGGGGACGAGACAGTTTGTCCACTTTCCCCACTGTTGTTTGCCTGACTATAGTGTCATTGGCATTGGCATTGAGATACCCTGTCACGGGTCTGGCAGGGGATAGTACGGAGAGGGGGTGGAACATAGGATCTCTCTCTACGCGCATGATCGACTTCTATACATATCAGACCCGCTGGGGGGGGGGGGGGGAATTGGAGGGATTATGGGGATATTAGAGGAATTCGGCCAGTTTTCGGGATACAAATTAAGTATGGGTAAGAGTGAGATCTTTGCGTTCCAGGCGAGGAGGCAGGAGAAAAGAATTGGTGAGATGACGTTCAAGGTGGTGGGAGGGAGCTTTCGATATTTGGGTATCCAGGTGGTGCAGGAGTGGGAGCAGCTGCATAAACTGAATTTGGGGCAGCTGGTAGAACAGATGAGGGGCAATTTTCGGAGATGGGATGTGCTCCCATTGTTACTGGCGGAGCGGGTACAGACAGTTAAAATGACGGTCCTCCCGAGGTTTTTGTTTGTTTTCCAGAGTCTCCCAATCTTTATTCCCAAGCATTCTTCAAAAAGGTGAATGCAGAGATCTCGGCATTTGTTTGGGCAGGTAAAACCCCACGGTTGAAAAAGGTGCTGCTGGAGCGGGGGCGTGAGGCGGGGGGGTTGGCTCTCCTGAATTTCATCAACTATTATTGGGCGGCGAATATCGTGATGGTTAGGAAGTGGGTGGAGGGGGAGGGGTCGGTATGGGAATGGGTGAAGGCAGCCTCACGTAAGGATACAGGTTTGGGGGCATTATTGACGGCACCTCTGCCATTCTCATCAGCTCGATACTCCACAAGCACGGTAGCAGTGGCAGCCCCGAGGGTATGGGGACGGTGGAGGCAGCATATGGGATAAGCGGGGGCATCGGTGTGGGCGCCAACATGTGATAATCACCGGTTCACTCCGGGGTGGGGGGGGGGGGGGGGGGGGGGGGCTGGATGGGGCGTTTCGGGCGTGGATGTGGGCAGAGATTGGGACATTTGGGGATCTCTTTATTGATGAGAGTTTCCCGAGCCTGGAGGAAGAGTTTGAGTTGCCAGGGGGGAAATGGGTTCCGGTACCTGCAGGTGAGGGATTGTGTGCAGAGGCAGGTTTCGACCTTCCCGTACCTGCCGCCCCAGGGGCTACAGGATAAGGTGGTGTCTAGAACAGAAGTAGGAGAGGAGAAGGTCTCAGACATCGATAAAGAGCTGATGGAGTGGGAGGGAGCCCCGTTAGGGGAGGTGAAGAGAAAGTGGGAAGAAAAGCTGGGTGGGGAGTTGGAGACCGGGTTATGGTGGGAGGCCCGGAGGAGTGTTAATGCGGCCTCGTTGTTCGCCAGGCTCAGCCTGATACAATTTAAGGTGGTCCACACATGACTGTGGCCCGGATGAGTAGGTTCTTTGAGGAGGTGGAGCATAGGTGTGGGCGCTGTGCGGGGGGTCCTGCGAACTATGTCCATATGTTTTGGGCATGTCCAAGGCTGAGGGGTTTCTGGCAGGAGTTTGCTGACGTCATGTCAGAGGTACTACAAATGAAGGTGGTGCCAAGAGGTGGCGATCTTCGGTGTGTCGGAATACCCGGCAGCCCAGGGGGCGAGAGAGGCTGACGTCCTGGCATTTGCCTCCCTGGTGGCCCAGAGACTGACCTTACTAGGGTGGAAGGATTCAGAGCCCCCGAAGTCAGGGATGTGGGTTAGTGACATGAAGGGGTTTCTTAGGCTCGAAAAAACTAAATTTGCCTTGAGGGGTTCGTTGCAGGGGTTTGCTTGGAGGTGGCAGCCATTCATCGATTTCTTTGAGAAAAATTAAGCTGTCAGCAGGGAGTGGGGTGGAGGGCGGGGGGAGAGCGGAGGTGGTTGGCGAAGGTGGCACTGTTTGTGTAAGCCATGTTAGCTGGGGTTTGTGCCCATGGGGGGTTGTCGGGTATATTATTGTGGTTTTGTTTTTATTGAAATTTGATGTTTAAAATGATAAACACCTCAATAAAATATTTCCTAAAACTAAAGTGAAATCTTGTCATGCGATCCGCTGTGTTTGTCACTGGGAATTCATATCTCTTTCTAAAAGTTATTGGTTTCTCTAGGGATTATAAAAATTATAAGTGAACACCGCTATTGCCAAATGCATAAGGATTCGGAGTGCATTGTTTACTACAGGAAGTATTAACAATTGAAAAGGAGTGCTTACAAGTGGGGTGGGTCAGAGTATGGGTGGGTGGGTCAGGAGTATGGGTGGGTGAGCAGGGTGTAAATTGTTCAGAACTTTAAATTTTCATTTATTTTGAGGTTTATCTCAAAACAGCATCTGCTGTTAATCACTTTCAACACAGGTGCTATGACTGTAATTGATAGTGCAGGTATTCTGGAGTAAATCACTGAGCAGATTCAGGGCATTTAGCTCAAGTCTACAGGGCATATCAATATTGGAAGCTTCCAAAGCAAAGGGTCCAGGCAGCAAACAGTTGCTTATCTGAAGTTTGAAATTTGCAGCTAAGGACCCTGGATGTACACATATCAGGACTTCCTATGAGTCCCAATATTCAACAATAGTGAATGTCTTAAAGTTTGGAACTAATTTAATCGGAAGATTATTCGATAATATATAGGTACAGTTCAAGAAATGTTTTAATAGGCAAGACAGGTAGAGAACTGGAGTGGTGTAGCAAGAGTACACCAGAGCATTGGACCTAGGCCCATCAATGGTGGATGCTTAAAATGCGGTTGCTCAAGAGGCAAACATTGGAGGAGCATAGATGTCTTGGAAGATAGCGGGGCTTGAAGAGATTATGAAGCTATGGAGGGAGCAGGCCATGGTGTGATTTGAAACTAAGGATATGAACTTTAAAATCAAAAATGTTGGCTGACCAGGAGCTAATGTAGGTTCGGGTTAGAAGCATTGGGTGATAGGAGAATGGGACTTCATGCCAGTTAAGACATGGGTAGCAGAGCTTTAGATGACCTAAAGGATAGAGTGTAGGAGACCTACCAGGAGTGCATTGAAATAATCAAGTCAGAAGCATACGAGCCAAATGACAGATAACACAGGAGTTGAGTTTCAACTATAAGCTGCGATCTACTGCTTTGGCCTCAAGACAGCAGCTAAGAAGCTCTAGTAATAATGAACTTAGTGGGAACATGGAAAAAAAATTCCATTAGTCACTGTTCTACCTGCCGCAAAGGATAATAGTTGCATATATTACAGACTAATCACCCTAGGACAGCACTGCAGGAGTTACTCAAAGTCGCGTACTTGTTTCCATTTATCTTCAGCCACTTCCTCAATGACTTTCCCTCCACCACAGGATCAGAATGGAGCTGTCCACTGATGATTGCAATGTTCAGCATCATTTAACATTTCTCAGATAATGAAGTAGTCCTGATCTACATGCAGCAAGACCTGGACAACATCCAGGTTAATGAAAGTAACTTTTGCACCTTGCGAACTCAGAGCAATGATCATTTCCAAACAAAAGTGAGCCTAGCAACCTATCCTTGAAATTCAAATGTATTGCTAAACTCCTATCACATCATCCTAGGACTCACAATGGATCAGAAGCTCAATTGGACTATCCACGTCAATATTGTGGCTAATAGGTTGGATATTCTGTGATGAGTGGCTCACCAACTGACTTTGCAAGCCTCTTCACTATTTAAAAAGGCACAATTCAGAAGTATGATAAAATACACTTGCCTGGATGGGTGCAGCTACAACCCTCAAACCACTAGATAAAGCAGCCTCCTTGTTTGGCACTTCATCTACCAGCTTAAAAATACACTCCCTCCACCACATGCTTACCATGGTTACAAATTCAACATCTCACAAACATGTGATCTCCACCAAAGAGAAGACTGTCATGATATGCAGACAGGCAGCTAATGAACACAGAGAATAGGACATGACCCATGAGCAGGCAGGACACTCAGGGGTGGTATCTCACTATAAAAGGCACGAGGCGCTCACACTCCGCCTCTTTCCACTGATCAACATCTATAGTGTGAGTCAGGGTGTATTTACAGTATCACACCTCCAGCACGTGGCTAAGAGCTAGTCTGGTTCAGTCAGACAGAGTAACCACACTTAGGTTAGCAGAGAGTCGAACTCATAGAGAACTGTGCTACTAGTTCAATAAATCAGATTGAACTAACTTCAAGGGCTGGAGTATCTTTTGGTTAAAGCTGCATCCAGTTGCAGCCTGGGTTATCCCAGAGTACATAACACAACAAAGATGGGCAAGAGCTGCTTGGCAACACCACCATCTACAAGTTGCCCTCCAAGTCAAACTCGAGCCTGACTTGGGTATATCTTACTGTTCATTTAGTGTCACTGGTTAAAAATTGTAGGAGTACCTTCACTAACACCCACATCTTCTAAGGGCAACAAAAGGTGCCCTTGCCAGAGATACATATATCCAGAAAATGAATAATACAAAAGGGTATGTGATGAAAAAAATGATTTGTGTTTATATAATGCTTTTCATAACTGAGAGTGCAGGCAGCGTACAAGCACAAACTACCTGCTCAGCTATGAATAAACTATTGTTTTTTTTATAAATCCTTGCCAGTGTTTTGGAAACTCAACACATTTACATGGTGTCAGGAGTTGGGAATATGACACAAGACCCTGCTCGTCTTTGATCGAAACGCATTACAGACACTGGAGTAGAATATTTACAGCGTTGCTGAATTATCTAACAAGTCAAAAAAAAGTACAAGCCTACACCTTTCTAAATCTAGCAAGCCCCGAGACCATTGAGATTTTGGAGTAGTTTATTTTCCAGATGGAATCGGAAAAAAAAAGAGGACTCATTAATAATTCTAAAAAGGTTCAAGAATATATTTGTCTTCTGGCAAAAAATATAATTCTTGACAGACTTGCATTTCATTCAAAAAACAAAAGAGCAAATGAATCAACACAACATTGACACCACCTTGAAATGTGCATTTGGAAACCTCACTGATGAACTAGTCAGGAGTCAAATAGTCTGCGGAATGCCCATCAATCTCGTCCGCAAGCAGCTGCTTCAAGAGAAAGGTTGAACCAGCCATTAGTATCTGCATATTAAATCAGAAAAAAAACAGAAATCTTAGGCAGGAAACAGAAGGATACATTGTGCAGGGTGCACCCTGTTCCAACTGCATTGGCCATCACCCTCAGAAGAGGACAGCTTGTTTTGGATATGGTAAATGATGCAACAAATATGGAAAGTAGAATAATGTTGTTAAATGCTGCAGATCGATACCACAGCAGCCTTCCTCTGCTATCAGCAGCAATGGCAGCTGGCCGATCCTCCAGGAGTAGGAACATCAGCAAGGTGAATGAACTGGAGCTCAGCCAAAACAACGAAACCTCCAACAACATTCTATGCGAGAGTGTCAACGCTGTCACAGAAAGGGTGAGATATTCACCACTCTCAACATGATTTGTAGTAACGCAAGACTGAAGGTAAAGAATGCCCTATTGTCCAGCTGAATGATATTCAGCACCTGACCCCCAGTACCCAGGTGGGCTTCGTAGCTTGTGGTGGACAAATATCCGCACGGAAGGTGTAGCCACTCTCCACTACATAGAGGGCAGTTTCGAGTTTCATAATAGTGACCTTATGTTCTGGTCAACTATAAGTCATCAGAATAGCATTGCATTGGGGCTCATTCAACATGCTCCTGAAGTGCATGCTTTACAACACCAGGCCCCAGAAAATGATCACATACAAAAGCCTCTTCAACTGTGCACAACTGGTAAACTACTAGTATACCACATGAAACTAGATGATTTGGTACCACCAACAGTTGTGCTCTGAGAAGAGTACCAATAGCCATGAAGCAAAAAGCAGTCAATTTCCTTCATTGAATAACAGTAGATGTCATAAATCGTACAGATGAGGTCATAAACAAACAAAGAGCAAAACAGCATAGAACAGGTCCTTCAGCCCTCCAGGCCTGTGTCGACCATGGTACCTGCTTAAAGTAAAACTGTCTGCACTTTGGAGACCGTATCCTTACATTCCCACCCTATTCAAATATTTGTCTAGATGTCCCTTAAATGCCACTATCGTACCTGCTCCCACCACCTCCCCAGGCAGCGCATTCCATATATTTACCAGTCTCTGTGTAAAAGAACTTGCCTCGCACATCTGTTCAAAACTTTTCTCCGCGCATTTTAAACCTATGTCCCCTCGTACTTGATTCTCCTACATAGGAAAGAGCATCTGACTAGCCACCCTATCCATGCCATTCATAATCTTGTAGACCTCAATCAGATCGCCTCTCAACCTCTGTCGTTCCAGTGAGAACAGACCAAGCTTATCTAACCTCTCCTCATAGCTAATGCCCTCCATACCAGGCAACATCCTAGTAAACCGCTTCTGTAGCCTCTCCAAAGCATCCACATCCTTCTGGCGGGTGAAACTAGATCTAGGGGGCATAGCCACAAAATAAGGGGAGTAGATTTAGGACTAAGTTGAGGAGGAACTTCTTCACCCGGAGGGTCATGAATCTGTGGAATTCCCTGCCCAGTGAAGCAGGTTATGGTGAGCTGGTGGGTGGGAGTGGAGCTGAATGGCAGAGCAGGCCCGAAGAGTCAGATGGCCTACTCCTGCCCCTAGTTCTCCTGTTATGTTCTCATGTTATGTTCTCATGTTATGTTATGCCAAACGCCACGGTGTTCAACATCCTCGATGCAAAATGCGGGTTCTGGCAGATCCTGTTGAACAATTTTCAAAACTAATTACATTCAGGTCTCTGGTAGGCAACTATTGTTTTCTTTGTATGCCTTATGAGATCACCACCTGGTTTGGGGTCATACTATGCAAGAACATGATCCAAGTCACCGGTTCATTGACCAAATCAAGAACATGCAGCTGAAGCTTAACCCTGCGAAATGCAGATTCAGGGTCAACCAGATTACTTACGTGAGTCATCTATTCACAGATGATGGTGTAAAGCCTGATCCAAACAAAACAATGACTATATGACAGATGGCCATTCCTATGGATAAGCTCTACAATGCTTTCTTGGTATGGCAAATTATCTTTCTAAGTTCATTCCATGTTATAGTGAGGTGACTCGACCTCTTCATTAACTTCTCCAACAGGAGGGCAAATGGTGCGGGCAAGAGCACCACACAGCGGGCTTCAGCAGACTCAAAGAGGCACTCGCAGCCCCACTGGTGCCACAATCCTCTGATGTGCAAATACCTTTACTTAAATGAGCAGAAACATTCTGAGTACAGAATGGCAGACCAATAGCCTTTGCTTCATGGGACCTCACTGACATCGAGACTTGTGCACAGGTCAAAAAGGAACATAGAAAATAGAGCAGGAGGCTATTCGGCCCCTCAAGCCTGCTCCACCATTCATTATGATCATGGCTGATCATCCAACTCAATAGCCTAATCTCGCTTTCCCCCCAAATATTTGCTCGCCTTCACCCCAAGTGATATATCTAATTGCTGCTTGAAAACATGCAATATGTTTTGGCCTCAACTACTTCCTGTGGTAACGAATTACACAGGCCGACCACTCTCTGGGTGAAGAAATTTCTCCTCATCTCTGTCCTAAACGGTCTTCCCCGTATCCTCAGACTGACACCCACCATTGGGAACATCCTTCCTGTATCTACCCTTTCCGGTCCTGTTAGAATTTTATAGGTTTCTATGAGATCCCCCTCATTCTTCTGAAAACCAGCGAATACAATCCTAACCGATTCAATATCTCCTCATACGTCAGTCCCAGAAATCAGTCCAGTAAAACTTTGTTGCACTGCCTCTAAAGCAAGAACATCCTCCTTCAGATAAGGAGACCAAAAATGCACACAAGATTGCAGGTGTGGCCTTACCAAGGTAAAGTTTCAGCAAGACATCCCTGGTTCTGTACTTGAATCTTCTCGCTATGAATGCCAACATACAGTGCTTTCTTTATCACCCGCTGTACCTGCATGCTTAGCTTCAGTGACTGGTGTACAAGGACACCCAGGTCTCATTGCACATTCCTCTCCTAATTTATGGCCATTCAGATAATAGTCTGCCTTCTTATTTTTGCTACACATGGATAACCTCGTATTTTTTAAAACCATACTGCATCTGCCGTTCATTTGTCCATTCACTCAACTTGTCCAAATCCACTGAAGGATCTCTGCATCTTCTTCACAACTCACCCTCCCACCCAACTTTTGTTCCCTCATCTAATTCAGCACAGAGGGTGGTGAATCTGTGGAACACTTTGCCGCAGAAGGCTGTGGAGGCCAAATCACTGAGTGTCTTTAAGACAGAGATAGATAGGTTCTTGATTAATAAGGGGATCAGGGGTTATGGGGAGAAGGCAGGAGAATGGGGATGAGAAAAGTATCAGCCATGATTGAATGGCGCAGCAGACTCGATGGGCCGAGTGGCCTAATTCTGCTCCTATGTCTTATGGTCTTATATATTGTGAATAGCTGGGGCCCTAACACTGAACCTTACTAGTCACTGTCTGCCAATTTGAAAAAGACACATTAATTCCTACTCTTTGTTTCCTGTCTGCCAAGCAGTTTTCTATTCATCTCAATATGCCACCCCTAATCCCGTGTGCTTTAATCTTACACACTAGTGACTTCCGGGTGCGGCGATGACCAGCTAAGTCGCACGTTTCGGCACCTCCCGTTTTAACGGACTTTTGGGCTCTTATCGGGAGCCCCAACAGCAATTTTCGAAGGCTAAACCCACTGTGAGGCGACATAGAAGGGAGTCCCCCCGGATGTGAATGGACAGAAGAGATAATAGTGGCCAGATTGCGGAGGATCCTCTGGAGCAGCGGCAAAGAAGGGAAGTGAGAAGCAAGATGGCGGCGGAGGGAGGCCAGTTGGTATGGGGCCTGGAACAGCAGGAGTTCCTCCGGCGATGTGTGGAGGAGCTCAAGAAGGAGGTGCTGGCGCCGATGCTGCAGGCGATTGAGGGGTTAAAGGAGGCACAGAAGACCCAAGAGATGGAGCTCCGTGGAGTGAAGGCAAAAGCTGCCGAAAATGAGGACGAGATACAGGGCTTGGTGGTGAAGACGGAGACGCACGAGGCACTGCATAAGAGGTGTATGGAGTGACTGGAAGCCCTGGAAAATAGCTCGAGGAGGAAGAACTTAAGAATCTTGGGTCTTCCCGAAGGGGCAGAGGGAGCGGACGTTGGGGTGTATGTGAGCACGATGCTCCATACCTTAATGGGAGCTGAGGCCCCGACGGACCCCCTGGAAGTGGAGGGAGCGTATCGAGTCCTCGTGAGAAGACCAAAGGCAGGAGAAATACCTCGAGCAATAGTGGTGAGGTTCCACCGCTACAAGGACAGGGAGATGGTCCTGAGATGGACGAAAAAGACACGGAGCAGCAGGTGGGAGAACGCGGTGATCCGCGTGTATCAGGATTGGAGTGCGGAGGTGGCGAGAAGGAGGGCGAGTTTCAATCGGGCCAAGGCGGTGCTCCACAAGAGGAAAGTGAAGTTTGGAATGTTGCAGCCGGCAAGACTGTGGGTTACACACCAGGGTAAACACCACTACTTCGAGACAGCAGAAGAGGCGTGGACATTTATTGAAGAGGAGAAGTTGGACTAGATTGGAGAAAGAGTGTTTGAAATGAAGTAGTGAAGTGGTGGCAAGGGACTGTGAATCAGATGGGGGAAAATCTTCTTTCCCCTCGAAGGGGGGACACACGAAGAAATGTGGGTGCCGGTGGGGAAGGGGAGGGGGAAGGAGAGAGGGAGCTGCTCCATCAGGGGCGGGGCCGAGAGGGAAGTGCGGGCTTTGTTCCTGCGCTATGGAAATTGTGGCGGGAAAAGGGGGCGCAGGAAGGAGGGGGCCTCACATAATGGGAGGCTAAGGATAAACGGGGGAAGCCGAGGTCAGACAGAGTTTGCTGACTTCTGGAAGCAATATGGGGGAGCAACTAGGGGAAGGGGGAGCAGTTACGGGATGGGATGGTCGGGACGGGATGGGATGGTCGGGACAGGAGGGCGCCATCGGGGGGATAAGCGGGTGCGTGGGAACCGGGTGAGGAGCTGGTCTAAAAAAGAGGATGGCTAGTCGACGAGGGTGGGGGGGGGGGGGGGGGGGTAAAGTGCCCCCCAACCCGGTTGATCACGTGGAACGTGAGAGGGTTGAATGGGCCGATTAAGAGGGCAAGGGTACTTGCGCACCTAAAGAAGCTAAAGGCAAACGTGGTCATGCTTCAGGAGATGCACCTGAAACTGGCGGATCAGGTCAGATTAAGAAAAGGATGGGTGGGACAGGTATTCCACTCTGGCTTGGATGCGAAAAATAGAGGGGTGGCAATACTGGTGGGGAAACGGGTATTGTTTGAGGCGAAGACCACGGTGGTGGACAGTGGGGGTAGATACGTGATGGTGAGTGGCAGATTGCAAGGTGAGGCGGTGGTGCTGGTGAATGTATATGCCCCGAACTGGGATGACGCAAACTTTATGAAGCGTATGTTGGGGCGCATCCCGGACCTGGAGATGGGAAAGTTGGTAATGGGGGGGGGGAACTTCAACACGGTGCTGGACCGGTCCAGATCTAGGACCGGGAGGAGGCCGGCAGCGGCCAAGGTGCTTCAGGGCTTTATGGAGCAGATGGGAAGAGTGGATCCCTGGAGATTTACTGGGCCAAGGAGTAAAGAGTTTTCTTTCTTCTCCCATGTCCACAAAGTGTACTCCCGGACAGACTTCTTTGTCCTGGGAAGGGCGCTGATCCCGAAGGTGGCAGGAACGGAGTATTCGGCTATAGCCATTTCAGATCATGCCCCACATTGGGTAGATCTGGAAGTAGGAGAGGAAAAGGAACAGCGCCCATTCTGGAGATTAGATATGGGACTGTTGGCGGATGAGGGGGTATGTGTAAGGGTGAGGGGATGTATTGAAAGGTACCTAGAGATTAATGATGACGGAGAGGTCCAGGTGGGAGTGGTCTGGGAGACGCTGAAGGCGGTGGTTAGAGGGGAGCTGATCTCCATGAGGGCCCATAAGGGGAAACAAGAGGGTAAAGAAAGGGAGAGATTGTTGAGGGAGATTTTGAGGGTGGATAGGCAATATGCGGAGGCTCCAGATGAAGGGCTATACAGGGAAAGACGGAGATTGCACACGGACTTTGACTTGTTGACCACGGGTAAGGCGGAGGCACAATGGAGGAAGGCACAGGGAATGCAGTATGAATATGGAGAGAAGGCGAGCTGGCTGCTGGCCCAACAACTTAGGAGGAGGGGGGCGGCGAGAGAGAGCGGAGGGGTTAGAGATGAGGAGGGAAAGATGGAACGGGGAGCAGAGAGGGTGAACGGGGTGTTTAAGGTATTTTACGAGAGGCTATATAAGGCTCAACCCCCGGAAGGGAAAGGGGGAATGATGCATTTCCTAGACCAGCTGGAGTTCCCGAAGGTTGAGGAACAGGAGATGACAGGACTGGGAGCGCAGATTGAGGTGGAGGTGGTGGTAAAAGGAATTGGGAACATGCAGGCAGGGAAGGCCCCGGGACCGGATGGGTTCCCGGTGGAGTTCTATAGGAAATACGTGGACCTGCTGCCCCCATTCTGCCAAGAACCTTTAATGAGGCTAGGGAAAGGGGGACACTACCCCCGACGATGTCGGAGGCGACGATATCGCTGATCCTGAAAAGAGACAAAGACCCGCTGCAGTGCGGGTCATACAGGCCTATTTCCCTCTTGAACGTCGATGCCAAGCTTTTGGCCAAGGTGATGGCGAGGAGGAGAGAGGACTGTGTCCCCGGGGTGGTGCATGATGGTCAAACGGGGTTTGTTAAAGGAAGGCAATTGGTTGCTAATATACGGAGGCTGCTGGGGGTGATGATGATGCCCCCACCGGAGGGGGAGGCGGAGATAGTGGTGGCGATGGATGCAGAGAAAGCATTTGATAGAGTGGAGTGGGACTACCTGTGGGAAGTACTGAGGAGATTTGGATTTGGAGAGTGGTTCATTAGATGGGTTCAGTTCCTGTACAGGGCCCCGGTGGCAAGTGTGATTACAAATAGGCAACGATCTGACCACTTCCGACTATATAGGGGTACAAGGCAGGGATGTCCCCTGTCCCCGTTACTGTTTGCGTTGGCAATTGAGCCACTGGCCCTAGCGCTGAGGGGTTCTAGGAAGTGGAGGGGGGTACTTAGAGGCGGAGAAGAGCATCGGGTGTCATTATACGCGGATGATTTGTTGTTGCACGTCGCGGACCCAGTGGAGGGGATGCCTGAGATAATGCAGACACTCAGGGAGTTTGGAGAATTTTCAGGATATAAATTGAATATGGGGAAGAGTGAACTGTTTGTGATGCACCCCGGGGAACAGGGCAAGGGAATAGACGATTTACCGTTGAGGAGGGTAACAAGGGATTTCCAGTATTTAGGGATCCAGGTGGCCAGGAACTGGGGAACCTTGCATAAGCTTAACTTGGCACGACTGGTAGAGCAGATGGAAGAGGACTTTAGGAGGTGGGACATGGCGCCCCTGTCATTGGCGGGCAGGGTGCAAGCGGTTAAAATGGTGGTCCTTCCGAGGTTTCTTTTTGTGTTCCAGTGCCTCCCTGTACTGATTACAAAGGCCTTTTCTAAGAAGGTGGACAAGAGTATTATGAGCTTTGTGTGGGCTGGAAAGACCCCAAGAGTAAAGAGGGGGTTCCTGCAGCGCAGTAGGGACAGAGGGGGACTGGCACTGCCGAGTCTAAGTGATTATTATTGGGCCGCCAACGTGTCAATGATATGTAAGTGGATGAGGGAAGGGGAAGGAGCGGTGTGGAAAAGACTGGAGATGGCGTCCTATAGGGGAACTAGCCTAAAAGCACTGGCGACGGCGCCGTTACCGTTCTCCCCAAAAAAATACACCACAAACCCAGTGGTGGTGGCAACTCTGAAAATTTGGGGGCAGTGGAGACGACATAAGGGAGTGACGGGTGCCTCAGAGTGGTCCCCGATAAGGAACAACCATAGGTTCGTCCCGGGAAGGATAGATGGGGGATTTAAATCTTGGCAGCGAGCAGGAATTGTGAAATTGAAGGACTTGTTCTTAGACGTGACGTTCGCGAGTCTGGAAGCACTGACAGAAAAATATGGGTTGCCACCTGGGAATGCATTTCGCTATATGCAAGTGAGGGCATTGTGAGGCAACAGGTGAGGGAATTTCCGCAGCTCCCGGCGCAAGAGATCCAGGACAGAGTGATTTCGGGGGGCATGGGTGGGTGGTGGTAGGGTGTCAGATATATATATAGGGAAATGAGAGATGAGGGGGAGACGATGGTAGAGGAGCTGAAGGGAAAATGGGAGGAGGAGCTGGGGGAAGAGATTGAGGAGGGGCTGTGGGCAGATGCCCAAAGTAGGGTAAACTCTTCGTCCTCGTGTGCTAGGCTCAGCCCGATACAATTCAAGGTTCTAACAGGGCGCATATGACTGGAGCAAGGCTGAGTAGATTTTTTGGAGTGGAGGATAGGTGCGGGAGATGCGCGGGAAGCCCGGCGAACCACACCCACATGTTTTGGTCATGTCCGGTATTGCATGGGTTCTGGGAGGGTGTGGCAAAAGTGATTTCAAAGGTGGTGGGGTCCGGGTCGAACCAGGCTGGGGGTTGGCTATATTTGGGGTTGCAGATGAGCCGGGAGTGCAGGAGGCGAGAGAGGCCAATGTTTTGACCTTTGCGTCCCTAGTAGCCCGGCGAAAGATTCTACTTATGTGGAAAGAAGCTAAACCCCCGGGCGTGGAGGCCTGGATAAACGACATGGCAGGGTTCATAAAATTGGAGCGGATAAAGTACGCACTAAGAGGTTCGGCTCAAGGGTTCACCAGGCGGTGGCGACCGTTTCCCGACTATCTCGCAGAGCGATAAGGGAAAATAGGAAAGGTAGCAGCAGCAACCCAGGGGGGAGGGGGGGGGGGGGGGGAGGGCTCATTTGGGTCCTCAGGGGTTTTATGTGTGTGTTTATATATTAATTATTTATATTAGATGTTACGAAGTTACTATTTTAGTTACTATTTCTGTTGTTTCTTATCTCGTTGTTGGCAGTTGCCGTTAGTTAGCATATTATTTATTTAAAAAACGATCAATGTATATATTATTACAAAGTTGTAAAATGGGAAATTTTTGTTTGATCTAAAAACTTTAATAAAATATATATTTTTTAAAAAATCTTACACACTATTCTCTTATGCGGGACTTTGTCAAAAGCCTTCTGAAAGTCCAAATATACCACATCCACTGGCTCCCCCTTGTCAACTCTACTAGTTACATCCTCGAAGTATTACAGTAGATTTGTCAAGCATGATTTCCCCTTCATAAATCCATGCTGACTTTGTCTGATTCTGCCACTATTTTCTAAGTGCACTGCTATAAAATCATTGATAATGGATTACAGAATTTTCCCCACTACCAACATCAGGCTTACTGGTCTATAATTCCATGTTTTTGCTCTATCCCCCTTTTTAAATAGTGGAGTGACATTAGTTACCCTCCAATCTGTAGGAACTGTTCCAGAGTGTATAGAATCCTGTGGATGACTACCAATGCATTCCCTATTTCTAGAGTCACTTCCTCTTTGGGATGTAGATTATCAGGCCTTCAATCTCATCAATTTCCCCAACACTATTTCTCTACTAATATTGATCTCCTTCACTTCCTCTCTCTCACTAAGCCCTGTGTTCCCCAATGTTTCCGATATCTGATTTGTGTTCTCGTTTGTGAAGACAGAACCAAAGTATGTGTTTAGTCACTCAGCCATTTCGTTGTCACTTATTATACATTCCCCTGTTTCTGAATGTGAGGGATTTACATTTGACTTCACCAATCTTTTTCTCTTCATGTATCTATAGAACCTTTTACAATCAGTTTTCATGTTCCCTGCAAGCTTACCTTTATACTCTATTTTCCCCTTCTTAATCAATCCCTTGCTCCTTCTTTGCTGACTTCTAAACTACTCCCAACCCTCAGACCTATTGTTTTCTTGGCCAATTTGTATGCTTCTTCCTTGGATTGAATACGGTCTCTAATTTCCCTTGTAAGCCATGGATTGGTCACCTTTGCAGTTTTACTTTTGTGCCAGCCAGGAATAAACAATTGTTGCAGTTCCTCCGTGTGCTTCTTGATGTTTGCCATTGCCTATCCACCGTCATCCCTTCAAGTAATGTTTCCCAATCGATCATAGCCAACTCTCGCCTCAAATCATCGTAGTTTCCTTTAAGATTCAGGACCAGAGTCTCAGAATCAACTATTTCACTCTCCATCTTGATGAAAAATTCTATTATATTATGGTCGCTCATCCCCAAGGGGTCTCGCACAACTAGATTGTCAATGATTCCATTCTCATTACAATGTACCCAGTCTAAGATTGTCAGCTCTCTAGTTGGTTCCTCAACGTATTGGTCCAGAAAACCATCCAGTATACACTCCTCTACGTTATTATGGCTAATTTTATTTGCGTGTCTCCGATTTCCTGTTCAATGCCATTCCCAACATCATCACAGCAGTTTGGGGTCTATAGAAGGTGTCCACTAATGTTTTTTGCCCCTTGGTGTTTCTCTGCTCTACCCACACAGATTCCACATTGTCAGAGATAATATCTTTCCTCACTATTGCATTCATTTCCTTACTTGCTTTAAGTCCTTGCTTTAAAGATGCTTTAACTCTTTGCTTTAAGTCTTCACTCATCAGAAATGTAATTACTTCAAATATGGTCACCTGCACTGTTGAAATGGATCATCAGCCACACATAACTATCTTCACACTGTGTCTGGATGGTAGCAGCACATGATGCTAGAGCTGCAATGTTACAAAATCTCAGCGTTGTACTTAGTCGATGCTCTCTCCAGAGCCGCCTTCCCCACTCCAAACCAGGTAATCATGAAGACATGGACATCATGACAATAGAGGTGCTGCCTCTCAATGGAATCCACAAACTCAAATATGCCTTACAGGCAGACATCACATGCAGACAACGACACAATGTCATGAGGGGCTGGCCAGAGTCCTCAAAGGATCTTCGCCACAAGCTCTGCATATTCTTCGCCATCAGAGGTTAATTTATTGTACAGGATGGACTGGTACTGCATGGCCAGCAATTTGTCATCCCTACTTCTCTACAGAGGTACTACACTTAACAATGTCAAGCAACTAGACACAGGGCCAAAGAATCACTGTTGTGACCGTCCTTGTGAGCAGACATGGAAAGGAATGTTTCCAGATGTGTACCATGCAATGCTCTCAAACCACATCCACATAAAGCAAAAGAACCCCTATACTTGCATAAAGTCCTGGATCTCCCATGGTCGTTTAAGCAACTGACATTTTTGAATGGAATGGTAACGACATTTAGTTGATTTTTAATTCCAGGTGGTTTCAACTCAACTGCAAACATGATAAGTAACATAGTCATCAAGATCAAGACTTCGCCACACACTGTATCCCGCAGAGACTAATGACGGACAACGTTCACCAATTCGTTTGATTCATCAATTGGAAACTTTGCACACATCACGAGCAGCTCCCTATGCCCACAGTCAAACAGTCTGGCGGGACAGGCAGTACGCTCACTAAGCATCTTCCAGGGAAATGAGCACGAGATTGCACAGACTACTATGGTGCACTCCTCAGCCTGTGAAATCTTCCACGACAGGTCCTGACCACAATGACTCTTTTCCAGGTGCACCAGGAACATGATTCCTACTGCTAAGACTCTTCTGCAGCCCAAACTTGAAACTAATGTGAATGGCGCCATCATGCAACACCAATTGACTAATAAAATGAACTATGATCAAGATGCCCAACTGCTCAAACATCCAGGATTCAGACCACATGCGGCGAGAACAAGATGGCAGTGGTACATAGGCCATGTCCCACAGCCGAACATCTACAGCGTACAGCTTTCGGAACCAGCAGCAACAGATGCCACGGCACTCCAATCATCTGGCCTATGGCACAGGTCCCCTACACCAGTGAACATACAGACTCCTGCAGAGGCAAACTGTAAAAGTTATTTTTGTTTATTGCCTTTGCTCCCATTTTAGATTAGACAGGCAGCATGGCCGACACAGGCTTGGAGGGCCGAAGGGCCAATTCTTGTGCTGTACTTTTCTTTGTTCTTTGGTCTTTTTAAAAATTATTTTTAGTCCGTGGAGCTATAATCAGAATGTGCCTTTAAGCAGAAGAGTGCTTGCTAGGACAGTGTGTTCCTAGGTTTTGTATTTTGGAGAGGAGAATCTAGACTCATCAGCACCAAGTGAATCTTACAAACTGGTTTTGGAGGAAGTTCTCAGAGGATCATAGAATTTACAGTGCAGAAGGAGGCCATTCGGCCCATCGAGTCTACACTGGCCCTTGAAAGAGCACCCGACCCAAGGCAACACTTCCACCCTATGCCCGTAACCCAGCAATCTCACCTAACCGTTGGACACTATGGTGCAATTTAGCATGGCCAATTTAGCATGGTTCTTAGCAAAACATTGCAACAGTTTTCTTACCCAGGCTGATAAAATGAAAACGTACTAAGAATTCGATGTTTTGTGGCGTTTTCTGTGAAAGATTGGGCTCTAAAGTTTCCCACTAAAATTATGTCACTGCTGCACGTTTAAATACTAGAACACATGGGCATTGGTCTGGTTCGAATGGCTAACTGGCAACCAGTGGGATGGCCAGGGACAGTGTTTTGTCTGACCACAGTCAGCAATTGTTTCCCACCAGGTCATTCTTTTGGAGAGAACTTGCCAGAAGCCTCTAAAGCCTCGAAAGAAGCGGGGCTGTGTTTCTCTCCCTCTCTGCTGCCTTTGAGAGTCTGCAGTGAAGATCATTACAAGTTGTAGGAAAATTGAAATACCCAACTGAAGGCCTCACCTTTAGAAAGAACTGGAAGACATTCATCTGTATCAAAGATCCTTTATACTTTTATTTTATTATATTTTCTTTACCTCTTAATCACTCCAATCTGTCTGTGTATAATATCTATATATTTTACAAACCTGGTGACTGTAATCTATTTAACTCGACCAAAACGGCGAGTATTAATATAAATATTAATTGCACCTGTGTTGCGACTCTGGGTCAAGTGGGGTTGGAATTGACCATGCATTAGCCCAGGGTTTCGTAATACAATGCACGAGCCCTGCGGCCACCAAACATATTGATGCTACGCTCCAGGTCATCCACGTCATGGACACCATTCTCAGAAAGACACTGACAGAATGCTCCAGGTGTCCACTTTGAGAACACTGACTTGAGAAAGAGTACAGCCCCACCAACCACATAAGCACACGCTCATGACACCTGAGCAAACCGAACACAAGTTTCCAGGACTAAATTACCACAATCTCATCCTTCTACAACATAAAAAGTTGGTGGAGGGCAGTGGGGGTAAAAGGAGATGCAATGCAGCAACTACAACAGCTTAACATGTAACTAGTTATGAATTTTAGCCTGTTTAACTTTTATGTTACATGTATGTACATTGTTTCCACACACTATTAAATCTCATGCCATCTATTCTTCCAACTAAACAGGGGATGATGTAAGGCGAGACTGCTTCCACTGCCTTTTGAGGATGAGAGTTCCAAAGACTCATCATCCTCAGAGAAAAAAAAACTCTCCTCATCGAAAATGGGTGACACCTTATTTTTAAACAGTAACCCCTAGTTCTAGATTTTCCACAAGAGGAAACATCTTTTCCACATCCACCCAGTCAAGACCCCTCAGGTCTTATATAATTTAATCAAGTCACCTCTTACACTCCAGTGGATACAAACCAAGCCTGTCCAATCTTTCCTCATAAGGCAAGCCTCCTGTTCCAGGTATTCGTCTAGGAAACCTTCTCTGAACTGCTTCTTATACATTTACATCCTTCTTTAAATAAGGAGACCAATACTGTACATAGTACTTCAGATTTGGTCTCATGTATGACTGAGACCTTGGGCAGCATGGTGGCGCAGTGGTTAGCACTGCTGCTTCATGGCGCCGAGGTCCCAGATTCGATCCCGGCTCTGGGTCACTGTCCATGTGGAGTTTGCACATTCTCCACGTGTTTGCGTGGGTTTCGCCCCCACAACCCAAAGATGTGCAGGCTAGGCAGACTGGCCACGCTAACTTGCCCCTTAATTGGACTCTAAATTTATTATTTTTTTTAAATGTATGACTGAGACCACGTACACCTGAAGCACAACCAGTCTTCTTTTGTATTCAATTTTCCCACAATAAATGATAATGTTCTATTAGCTTTCCTACTATATTTGCACAGCAACCTTTTGTGATTTGTGCACTAGGACTCCCAGATCCCTCTGCGTCTCTCGCCATTTAGATATTATGCTTTTGTTTTTATTATTGCTTCCAAAATGGACAATTTCACATTCCCACATTATATCCCATTTGTCAGAGCTTTCCCAACTCACAACTTGGATTGGATTGGATTATTGTCACTTGTACAGACATACAGTGAAATGTATTTTTCTGCGTGCAGCTCAAACATATAATTTAGTACATGAAACAAAAATACGTAATTGGGCAATACAAGGTACACAATGTAAATACATAGACACCAGCATCGAGTGAAGCATACAAGAGTGTTGTATTAATCAGATCAGTCCATAAGAGAGTCATTTAGGAGGCCGGTAACAGTGGAGAAGAAACTGTTTTTGAGTCTGTTCGTGAGCGTTCTCAGACTTTTATATCTCCTGCCCAATAGAAGTTGAAGAGAGAGTAAGCTGGGTGGGCGTGGTCTTTGATTATGCTGCCACTTTCCCAAGGCAGCGGGAGGTGTAGATAGAGTCAATGGATGGTAGACAGGTTTGCGTGATGGACTGGGCTGTGTTCACGACTCTCTGAAGTTTCTTGCGGTCGTGGGAAGTCAATGACCAGCTCTTTAGTTTTGCTGGCATTACAGGAATGATTATTGTTGTTACACTACTCGACTAGGTTCTCCATCTCCCCCCTGTATTCTGACTCATCGTTGTTTGAGATCCGGCTCACTATGGTTGTGCCGTCAGCAAACTTGTAGATGGAGTTGAAACCCTTCTTATGTCCTTCTTATGGACATTCTGAATTCTCCCTCAGTGCACCCGAACAGGCGCCAGAGTGTGGCGACTCGGGGATTTTCACAGTAACTTCATTGCAGCATTAATGTAAGCCTATTTGTGACAATAATAAACATTACTATTATTCATCCAAGTCATTTATATAAATTGTAAAAAATTAAGGCCTCAGCACTGATCCCTGTGGCATGGCACACTATTCACTACAACTCACCAACCAGAAACTGACCCATTTATGCCTACTCACTGTTTCCTGTCAACTAACCAATATAGAAAAATGTAGGAAATGCGTTGTCCAATTTTCACACAGCATGGTCTTAACAAATAGCAATGTGATAATGACTATATAATTTGTTTTAGTGATAATAATAATAAGCGCTTATTGTCACAAGTAGGCTTCAATTAAGTTACTGTAATAGTGCGGACACCAAGGAGAACTCCCCTTTCTTCTTTTAACAGTGCTTTTAGATCTTTTATATGCACTTTAGCCAGTTCAGTTTAAGAGATTATCTAAAAGTTAGACAGTTTCAGACAAACCAAGTTGTTACCAACAGCAGCAACATCTATATGCATTAATTTAACTTACAAAGCAGTCATGGCTTCCTTTTGGTGATCCCAACATCAAGGTAGACAAGGACATATCTGGTGCCCATGACTTAACTTGCAACAAGTTCTGTTCACCCATCACCCCTGTGCTCACTGACCAACACAGGCTCCCAGTTAAGCAATGCCACAATTTTAAAATATTCATCAACTGTTTACAAAGATGACAACATCAGGAAAGGATTTGTAGTCTCTTTTAACCCCAAACTAACATTGTCACAAGTTTGTTTTTCAGTGTACAGGTGATTTATTTAAGCTCAAAGTTCCTTTCAACTTTATTGCCACAGTCGAAAACACAGAGGAGTTTAAAGGGACTGACTGTACATGGCCAAGCAGCTTAAAGGGAACATTTCCTCAAATCATCTAAGATGTCAACACTTTATGACCAGAAACATCTCCAATTATAATCACTCCACCACAGGTGGCCATGTTTTCAGTTCCCAGAGCCCTGAACTCTGGAATTATCTCCCTAAACCTCTCTGCCTTTCTATCTCACTTGCGTTCTTTAAAGTCTTTTCTTAAAACTTTCCTTGCCAAAGCAATCATTTGCCCTAACATTTCCTTACGTGGTTCAGTATATTTTGTTTCTTAATGCTGTCTGAAGCATCCTGGGATATTGATGTTTAAGACCCTAGATAAATATAAGGTGTTTAGTTAACTGCATCGCCAATAACATTTGCAAAGATAAACTGTTTGGCAGTGCAACCTATATTTATATTAAAAAGGTGTCTTCATGCATAACTTGACCCTATTATAACTGTGGCCTACTTAGTGCCAATTTTCTTCATTATAAATTCCTATACCAACATTTATCATGGGCTTTATATGAAGTCATGACTGTAATTGCATAATATAACCACTAGTTTTCCATAAATCTGAACTTTCTAGTGTACAAAATAAGATTTCAAATAAAAATGTAATTAAAAAATACATATCAAATCAGACTTGTTACATAAAATATTAAATGAGCATATTTCAAAGTAAAGATAGAATGTATGACTTCAAATAAGATTTAATTAGATCGGTACACACAGTTCCATTTATAGGGGCTGGTTTAGCACACTGGGCTAAATCCCTGGCTTTTAAAGCAGACCAAGGCAGGCCAGCAGCACGGTTCAATTCCCGTACCAGCCTCCCCGAACAGGCACCGGAATGTGGCGACTCAGGGCTTTTCACAGTGAATTCATTTGAAGCCTACTTGTGACAAAAAGCGATTTTCATTTCATTTCATTTTCATCTCCAGTCCTCTAATGCCGTTTCATTTAAGACTACATTTAGTTTTGGCCAACATTTTCTTCAAGCTGCATGGTTGTGTGGCAGCACAGCAATAGGGAATGTGCTGATCAGGGAACAAAAAGGCCTGCACAAACAACATTCCCTTTAAGGTCCATGCATGGGTGGCCGTGTATTAATCTTAAAGGGACGGTGGCACGGTGGATAGCACTGCTGCCTCATGGCGCCAAGGACCCGGGTTCGATCCTGGCCCCAGGTCACTGTCCGTGTGGAGTTTGAACATTCTCCCTGTGTCTGTGTTGGTCTTACCCCCACCCACCTAAAGATGTGCAGGGTAGGTGGATTGGTAAAGCTAAATTTCCCCTTAATTGGAATAGAAATTGGGTACTTTAAATTTATCAAAAAATAAAATTTATCTTAAAGGGACAATGGAGTGCAAAAGACTGGCCAGGCAAAACTAACACAAGATGGAGTCAAGATATATGTTCCCTCTATGTGCAATGCCAAACTAGATCAATTGCATATCATGGAAATCTACTGTGTAATTGTTTGATTTTATGTAATTCAGAATAAAATTCATCAACCAGATTAAAATCATTGCTATAAACACCACTTAATTATTACATCATTTGGAGACTTAGTCAAGTATTACCGATTAAAGGAGTTGACTTGAACAATGTTATCCATATACAACTTAAACATTAATGAAATTGCTTGATTGTTCACAATGTTCCAAACATTACAGATGCCCCATCATCCTCATCATGTGCTTTGGGGTTAGATATCAAGAAAAATAGCGGCACTGACTTTTACAAATAGACTCTGCACAGTTCAATTTTCGTACCGTTAATCGTGAGGGACAGCCTTAATGCAGAGTTGTTACAAAAGGTGTTAGAAAAATAATCTGTCCATTACTCAGTATCTTTTGCAACTAAGGAAGAATAATGTGGCAACATCATTCACTATTCATCATAAAGAGCTAAGCACTGCACAACAGAAGTTTCGCTCTGTGCAGATAAATTTCACAAGCCATCAAATATTCCTTTGTACAAAAAGGTGATTCTATCAACTGCAATGTCATCCAATTTAGTTGTAATGGAAGTAATCCAAACTCACATCAAATTGGAGCCTAACTTGGTGCTTATACTAAGCATTACACAGTGGCCATTCATACTAAACATATTGATAGTTTATCCCAATTGTGAGTCAATACAAAAGTCATAATATTTGTTAGGAAAACAAAGGTAATTTTAAGGGATTTATATTTGTATTGGTAAACATTATAACTAAGGTATAGTTTTAAGTTGGTGAAATGTTTCTGTAGCTGGAAGAGTAAAACCTAATTAACTTTCATGCTGAAGTTTGTACGTTGGTTAGTTCCAATTATGTTTTGATTGTGCTTAGAGCGGGCTACAGTGTGAAGAGTAAATTAATAGGCCAGCAGAGGTATGCAGTGTTGTTTAGCAACTGGGGCCTTGTAAGGTAGGGAAGCTTACAGAAGTTTAAGAATCTTAGAAAAGCTTTTCATATTACAAAAACATGTTTTCCTCGTTGTTTGAACTAATTAGTGGTCCTGTGACTGGGTTCCTCCAGTTCTTTTTAAAGTTATGGTTTTTTGAGTGAAGGTTCCATTCTGGGATCGTCACATCCAGTTATATCAACTGGGGTCATAACATATGAAGGAAGGATGACACCAAACCCACCATGTGGACAGTCAGGAGAGGTTTACATAGAACATTCATCAGATTTCAGGATTAACCAAAAAATGGCTTTTCAATAAACCTATAATTTTATTTATTGAAGTTGCTTCTCTGTGTTTAGAAAGCCTAAAGAAATAGACAAATCTATGCTGTACACATCAGACCGTGCCATATTTCATTGCTGGCATGATGGCTTATTAGTTGGATTTTTCTTTTTTTTTTTTAAAATGCTGCTGTATGTAAATTTGCAGTTTTAATTCTTTCAAAAGGGCAAGGGTTATTTTTTCCCGAAACAATGGTGATAAAAAGAACAAATTTGCATTTATGTAGCAGCTTTCACGACCTTAGGATGTGCCATGTTCTTCAAAGTTAAAGAAATACATTCTGAAGTGTTATAATGTGGCTGCCTATTTGGACACAGCAAGATCTCGCAAACAGCAATGAAATAAATTACTAAATAATATTTTAGGTTTAGGTTGAGGAATAATCATTGATAGTGCACTAGGGAGAGCTCCCTTTTCTTCATAAATAGTGAAGTGGGATCTTTTAAGTACACCTGATGTCCTTTTCTTGAGAGTTCTTCGGTCTTTTAGAGAAAATGTGGATTTGTTTCTCTTGCTGCCACCATGATCTGTTCTGTTGTCACTATCAGTCATGTGTACTGCTTGCACACTATTAAATTGTCTTGCTAAGTTATGAAGTCTTTATTGGAAGGATCCTCATGTTTAAATCTTGCTTTCCTGTGTAATCCCTTTATGTTCCCTCTTGCTGGCTGCTAGATTTCTGCAGACTGTGCTTTTAGCTTTTGTATTTGGACGATAATTGAAACACTTCCAGTCTAATGTTCTATTTGGACTGGCTCAAAGAATCCCCTCGATCCAGTGTGATATTTGGCATGGTCCAGTGATGTCATTTTGATGGACTTGGCTAGCAGCCAATCAACCCTTCTGGAATTGCAGGACTTATGTGGTTCTCAATTTTGATTGATAGATAGCTGTAGAAGCTCTGGAATGACTAAGGCAAACTCCATTTTGAGTTCAGTTCTGCTTAGACCGGGAGAGTAGCAAGGGCACAGGTTATCCCTCTCTAGCAGCTAAGACTGGTGATTAAAACACTTTCGAGTAAGCCTATGAAAGTTTAATTTCTGATTAAAAGGCTGCAAGCAGTCTCGCACTGTAGGCTGCCTGTGAAAGCTTAACTCCAGTTTTAAAGGCTGAGGAAAGCCCAGTCTGATATCTCTCCGGAAATCTTTAAAGGTCTGGAAGAAGAGATCCTTTTGCTCTCTCTCCAATACCATTGATCCTGATCTGCAGAAAGAGCAGGCAAGCATTCGAGAGGCAGAGTGGACAGAAAAGCTGCTTTTAAATTCTCAGGCACAGAGTTCTAATATTGTCTCAGTGAGACAGAGACAATCTTGTTGAGGTCAGTCATGTGAAAATGACTCCTCAGAGGAAATTCTACAGCCTGTGGGTCCTAATTGAAGGCACAAACTAGAAGCTGCAATCCAACAGGTAGGTTTCAACACTTTGCATACCAAGAGGATCACTGCCTACAAAGACTACAACCTCAGCAAAGATACTCATCTCTCATTCCCATTTTAATCTCGGTTATTTTGATCCTTCCCACTGTGCATCTGTCTTGTGTGCATGTGTGGGAGGGTAAAGGGTGGGACGGTAAAGGGGAAATAATTAGATTAGCAGATCGTTCTATTATCACCGTTACATGTTTATCTCTTTTCTGGTTATAAATAAACAATTATGTTTTACTTACATATCTGGTGCCTGTAAGTCATTGGAGCAGTTAAGGGTCAAAGATCTCAGAAAATATATACAAAGTATTGGTTAATTCGCTTCTGTTGGTACTCGGGGGCCTGTGGAGTTGGAAATGACTGTGTAGTAGCCCAGGGTGTCGTTTTGATTTGATTGATATTTATTGTCACATGAACCAAAGTACATTAACATTACTGTATTTACATATTTACAGTAGTGAGTCAAGGTATTTAGAGGACCCTATACCAGATCCATGTGTGTTGTTACCAATCATTAGGTCATATGCCTTCTTACATCAATATGTGGACATTATTGTATGCAGTCCCACATGTTACCTCTTTAGGTACCAGATTCTTCCACTACACCTCACTCCCAAGTGCTTGTCCCCTGGATATAGACTGATATTACTTGGCTTCAAGCCTTACATCGCTCTACTTCTCTTTGCAACTATAAACTATTCTAACTCTAAACTACTTAATGGTTAACATTTCAACATTAACATCATGCATTAACAATGTTCTTACTACCTCACCTCTCCTTTTCAAGTCCTTGAAATTAAAGATTCTAGCGATCTAGAGGTCAAGTATCTCTGACACATCTCACTTGCCATCCAGTCAAAAGAATGGAAGACACAACAGCTTATTTATTTTGGTTAGGAGTTTGAGGTTGTATGTGGACGTAGGAATGGTTTCCTGTGCTTCATCTATTGACGGATGCTGCACCACTCCTGGTCAGTCTGGTTGACATGGCAGTGATTTGTTGTAGTGAGTGATGACCATTTCATTCTGGGTGGATAAAAGCAGCGTTGTCAAGTTTTGATGGTGCTTCTTCTACTTCTTACATCTTTTCCAGTGTCTGGAAGCTCTCTGCAGTTGAGGAAGAACAGTCCTTTTGATGGAAGGTGAGTACGGAGGTAGCTCATCTTGTAGAGTTGTGTTTTTGTGAGGCTACTAGCTGGTTCCAACTGATGCTGTGGTTACAGCATGTCAGCAGGTAACTGGACGGGCTGTATGCTGGTCAGCATCTCTCCCATTTGCAGTGTGGTCGTTAGTGGAGGCAGAGGCTTCTCTGGAGATCATTCGGGCTCGGGCAACACCTCAACCGGGGTGCTGTGGTAATCTACTGTATAGTGCGTTGTTTTCGTCCTTGGATAGGTTCGGGGACCTATAATGCCGGTCCCCAAACAAATCTAGTTACAAATAAAGCCAACATTTGAATGACGTGGAATTGTGCTTCCTTCCGAAGAATGCCTTTCAGGCTGGGTGGGAACCACTGTTGTCTTCACATCTTCTGCTGATTGAAGGAGGTTTACAGCTAGGCAGGCATCTCTGCTGAGGAATGAGAAGGGCAGATTTCACACAACATACCAATTGGTTTGTTTACGTACCCCAATGGCTCCTCAATTCTACCAATTACCGGGAGTTGAACTCCACCTGTGCCGCAGAATGGAATATCCATCATTCAGGCCCAGAGGCCTTGGAGCTACAGTTCCTCACCCAATAGGATTGCCACGCCAGCACTGGAATAAAACTTAAATTGTTTAGTTGGCCATGCATGGAAACGTCTGCGTTCCAGAAGGAAGAGCTAGTTGAACAGTATAGTTGAGAGTAAGGCCATCTTTGGTTTGGAGAAGGTCAGAGTGCGAATCATCCGTGACACACACAAACATTCTGCCTCGGGTGAGTTGAGATTTCAAGCCACTGTATTCACATAATTCTGCCTTCTGGTAAAGATCATTGATGAAGGAATCGACAGGTTACCAGGCTGCTGGACTCTCCTGTTATATTTGGTGCATTTGAAGACCTTATTAGATCTCAGGTTGAAGGAAAGGAGAAAAGATTTTAAAAGATTGTAAAATCCAGCATGTGATTCTGTTCCAAACCCCGTTGATGGATAGATAGGTTCTTGATTAATAAGGGGATCTGGGGCTATGGGGAGAAGGCAGGAGAATGGGGATGTGGAAATATCAGCCATGATTGAATGGCGGAGCAGACTCGATGGGCCGAGCCTATACCTTCACAAATATATGCAGATTTTAATAATAACAAATCACAAAATTATTCTTATACTATGATATTCTCAGTAAATGCTCAGTCTCTGGAAAGCACTAGGCTAACTGCGGTCCAGACACACCCCATTCTGAAAAAAAGTGGCAGATGCCATCTAATCGATCCTCTGTGGATTTTTCCTCGAATCCCCCAGATGATTATTACATTTGTGTGTCAACTGGCCTCACTAGATGCCAGCTTCCACATGAGTGTTTCCCAAACTTCACTCTCAAAAAGACATTTCTTATAGTTTCTTCTTCCAAACAATGCTTTCCCTCAGTTGTTTTCAACAAATATCCACCTTGAGGATTTTGAACTCTCCTTTCAGTATTCCTCGACCTTGAATTGCCGAATGCATTCAAGCTGTCACACAATCTCTCAGGTGCCCAACCACACCAAGAGAACATTACTACTTCACAGACTAGAGCAAGTTGTAAATCTTGGAATTACATCAGATATTTGGTTTCCCGCTAGCCCACTTCATTAGATCTGCACTTATCATTTCCGTTTTTAACTTCAATGAACAGTAGCTTGTTCAAATTCCAGTTCCTTTTGTCCCTTTTGACTTCAATCTTCCTGGACTTCTCTTTTCATTCTCTGGCTTCTAGAACTATCTGTTCTTTAGTTTCTCGGACTTGCTTTCTTCCCATTACTTGTCCTGCCTCTGCTTCTGGGAGAGCTGAGAGACTGACTTCTCTCTTGGTACCTAGCTTCAACTGCCTTGGGTCGAGAAAAAAAAAAAACTCTTTCTAACGTAAAGGTTTGCTAAGCAACAGCCCAGACTTTCTCCAAGCTCGGTTTGCTTTTCATGTCATAAACTCTCTAATCACAATACAGCCACAATTGGAATTGAACCCAAAACCTTCATGCAAACACTTTTGTTTAAATTGAATTTAACTAGAGTTTTATCCTTTCTTACAGAGAAACACCAAATGAAACTCATTTAAATATGTACCTTATTTTTAATATCCAACAATACAAACACATTGCTTAAAACTACCTCTGCTTCCTGACAATTCATCCATGGTTTGCCCTGGTTTAGCACACTGGGCTAAATCGCTGGCTTTTAAAGCAGACCAAGGCAGGCCAGCAGCACGGTTCAATTCCCGTACCAGCCTCCCCGAACAGGCGCCGGAATGTGGCGACTAGGGGCTTTTCATAGTAACTTCATTTGAAGCCTACTTGTGACAATAAGCGATTTTCATTTTCATTTCATTTCATTTTCATTTCATTTCAATGACATCACCTACAATCGACACAATAGAATAAAGTAATAGATTAAACTTGTGTTAACTTGTTCTGCATCTGAATTTTTACTTAATTTTGGCAGCAGTGTTATACATCAAGAACTAATTCCTGATGAAAAATCAATGACATTTTTTTCCTTTGGCCCCTCGATGAAGAATCACTAAAACGACTACACGATGACAGCAAGAAGTTCCATCCCACCATCAGACTCATCATGGACTACTCTCCAGAATCGGTTGCATTCTCTCCAGAATCGGTTACATTACTGGACACACTCATCTCCATCAAGGACGATCACCTCAGCACTTCGATTTACCGCAAGCCCACGGATAATAAGGGCTGGTTTAGCTCAGGGCTAAATCGCTGGCTTTCAAAGCAGACCAAGGCAGGCCAGCTGCATGCTACAATTCCCGTACCAGCCTCCCCGAACAGGCGCCGGAATGTGGAGACTAGGGGCTTTTCACAGTAACTTCATTTGAAGCCTACTTGTGACAATAAGTGACTTTCATTTTCATATTTCATAACCTCACGATGCTCCACTTCTCCAGCTTCCACACTAAACACATTAAAGAAGCCATCCCCTATGGACAAGCTCTCCGTCTACACAGGATCTGCTCAGATGAGGGGGAGCGGAACAAACATCTACAGACGCTGAAAGATGCCCTCATTCGAACGGGATATGGCGCTCAACTCATCGATCGACAGTTCCAACGCGCCACCGCAAATAACTGCACCGACCTCCTCAGAAGACAAACACGGGACACACAGACTTTGTTTGCACTGAGTGCTGAATTTGGTGCATTTGAGTGCTATAGTAAGAGTTTGGTGACCGAGGGAGTATAAGGCTTCATTTTTATCTAAAGTTTAGTCTTTCTTTTATTTAGTTAATTAACTTAAAAGTTGCTGTTTGGTTTAGAAGGTGAATTTTCAATCAGCTTTAAACAAAGGTTCTACTTGTAGGTACTTGCAGCTGGAGCTTGTTAATTAGTTAATTGGATTAGGCCAGTTTTCAGAGGCTAGATTCACAGTATAAAAGTGATCCCCCTACAGTGCAGACTTTGTTTGCACTGAGTGCTGAATTTGGTGCATTTGAGTGCTATAGTGAGAGTTTGGTGACTGAGGGAGTGCTGAATTTGGTGCATTTGAGTACTATAGTGAGAGTTTGGTGACTGAGGGAGTGCTGAATTTGGTGCATTTGAGTACTATAGTGAGAGTTTGGTGACTGAGGGAGTGCTGAATTTGGTGCATTTGAGTGCTATAGTGAGAGTTTGGTGACCGAGGGAGTTAGGTGAGGAGGGAGTGAGGTGCTCCTTTCATTTTGTTTCCGACATTTCCGCGAAGAGTGAGAAGAGAGCCAGGAGTTTACAGAAAGTGTAGCTGACTGGGAGCAGAGTCGGAGGGCGGAGATCTAGTTAGTCCACAGGGCAGCTATATTCTGTCAGGTAAGAAGGGATGTAGGCTAGACCAGTTGCATGCTCCTCCTGTCGGGTGTGGGTGGTGAGGGATACCACCGGTGTCCCCGCTGACTATACCTGCGGAAAGTGCACCCAACTTCAGCTCCTCAAAGACCGTGTTAGGGAACTGGAGCTGGATGAACTTTGGATCATCCGGGAGGCAGAGGGGGTGATTGAGAAGAGTTACAGGGAGGTAACCACACCCAAGGTACAGGACAAGAATAGCTGGGTTACAGTCAGGGGGAAAAAAACAAACAGGCAGACAGTGCAGGGATCCCTCGTGGCCGTTCCCCTTCAAAACAAGTATACCGTTTTGGATGCTCTTGGGGGGGTGGGTTGGGGGGGGGGGGGGTGTGGGGGGGGGTGGGGGTGGGGGGGGGGGGGGTGGGGGGGGTGGGGGGGGGGGGGTGGGGGGGGTGGGGGGGGGGTGGGGGGGGGTGGGGGGGGGGTGGGGGGGGGGGGGTGGGGGGTGGGGGGGGTGGGGGGGGTGGGGGGGGGGGTTTAGGAGATGACCTACCGGGGGAAGGCCCTAGCAGCCAGGTCTCTGGCACTGAGTCTGGCTCTGGGGCTCAGAAGGGAAGGGGGGAGAATAGAAAAGCAATAGTTGTAGGAGATTCAATGGTTAGGGGAATAGATAGGAGATTCTGTGGTCGCGAGCGAGACTCCCGGAAGGTATGTTGCCTCCCGGGTGCCAGGGCCAGGGATGTCTCGGATCGTGTCTTCAGGATCCTTAAGGGGGAGGGTGAGCAGCCAGAAGTCGTGGTGCACATTGGTACCAACGACATAGGTAGGAAAAGGGGTGTGGAGGTAATAAACAAGTTTAGGGAGTTAGGCTGGAAGTTAAATGCCAGGACAGAGTTGTCATCTCTGGTTTGTTGCCGGTGCCACGTGATAGCGAGGCTAGGAATAGGGAGAGAGTGCAGTTGAACACGTGGCTGCAGGAATGGTGTAGGAGGGAGGGCTTCAGGTATTTGGATAATTGGAGCGCATTCTGGGGAAGGTGGGACCAGTACAAGCAGGACGGGTTGCATCTGAACCAGAGGGGCACAAATATCCTGGGAGGGAGGTTTTCTAGTACTCTTCGGGAGGGTTTAAACTAATTTGGCAGGGGAATGGGAACCAGATTTGTAGTCCAGCAACTAAGGTAGCCGATATTCAGGACGCCAAAGCGAGTAATGAGGTAGTGGGGAAAGGAACACTGACAAAGGAGAGTACCTGCAGGCACGGAGATGGGTTGAAGTGTGTATACTTCAACGCAAGAAGCATCAGGAATAAGGTGGGTGAACTTAAGGCATGGATCGGTACTTGGGACTACGATGTGGTGGCCATCATGGAAACTTGGTTGTTGGAGGTCCCTGGTTATAGATGTTTCAATAAGATTAGGGAGGGTGGTAAAAGAGGTGGTGGGGGGGCGGGGGGGGGGGGGGGTGGCATTGTTAATTAGAGATAGTATAACAGCTGCAGAAAGGCAGTTCGAGGAGTATCACCCTACTGAGGTAGTATGGGTTGAAGTCAGAAATCGGAAAGGAGCAGTCTACCTTGTTAGGAGTTTTCTATAGGCCCCCCAATAGTAGCAGAGATGTGGAGGAACAGATTGGGAAACAGATTTTGGAAAGGTGCAGAAGTCACAGGGTAGTAGTCATGGGTGACTTTAACTTTCCAAATATTGAGTGGAAACTCTTTAGGATCAAATAGTTTGGATGGGGTGGTGTTTGTGCAGTGTGTCCAGGAAGCTTTTCTAACACAGTATGTAGATTGTCCGACCAGAGGAGGGGCAATATTGGATTTAGTATTTGGTAATGAACCAGGGCAAGTGATAGATTTGTTAGTGGGAGGAGCATTTTGGAGATAGTGACCACAATTCTGTGACTTTCACTTTAGTAATGGAGAGGGATTGGTGCGTGGAACAGGGCAAGGTTGACAATTGGGGGAAGGGTAAATACGATGTTGTCAGACAAGAATTAAAGTGCATAAGTTGGGAACATAGGCTGTCAGGGAAGGACACAAGTGAAATGTGGAACTTGTTCAAGGAACAGGTACTACGTGTCCTTGATACGTATGTCCCTGTCAGGCAGGAAAGAGATGGTCGAGTGAGGGAACCATGGTTGACAAGAGAGGTTGAATGTCTTGTTAAGAGGAAAAAGGAGACTTATGTAAGGCTGAGGAAACAAGGTTCAGACAGGGCTTTGGAGGGATACAAGATAGCCAGGAGGGAACTGAAGAAAAGGATTAGGAGAGCTAAGAGAGGGCATGAACAATCTTTGGCGGGTAGGATCAAGGAAAACCCCAAGGCCTTTTACACATATGTGAGAAATATGAGAATGACTAGAGCGAGGGTAGGTCCGATCAAGGACAGTAGCGGGAGATTGTGTATTGAGTCTGAAGAGATAGGAGAGGTCTTGAACGAGTACTTTTCTTCTGTATTTACAAATGAGAGGGGCGATATTGTTGGAGAGGACAGTGTGAAACAGATTGGTAAGCTTGAGGAAATACTTGTTAGGAAGGAAGATGTGTTGGGCATTTTGAAAAACTTGAGGATAGACAAGTCCCCCGGGCCTGACGGGATATATCCAAGGATTCTATGGGAAGCAAGAGATGAAATTGCAGAGCCGTTGGCAATGATCTTTTCGTCCTCACTGTCAACAGGGGTGGTACCAGGGGATTTGAGAGTGGCGAATGTCGTGCCCCTGTTCAAAAAAGAGACTAGGGATAACCCTGGGAATTACAGGCCAGTTAGTCTTACTTCGGTGGTAGGCAAAATAATGGAAAGGGTACTGAAGGATAGGATTTCTGAGCATCTGGAAAGACACTGCTTGATTAGGGATAGTCAGCACGGATTTGTGAGGGGTAGGTCTTGCCTTACAAGTCTTATCGAATTCTTTGAGGTGACCAAGCATGTGGATGAAGGTAAAGCAGTGGATGTAGTGTACATGGATTTTAGTAAGGCATTTGATAAGGTTCCCCATGGTAGGCTTCTGCAGAAAGTAAGGAGGCATGGGATAGTGGGAAATTTGGCCAGTTGGATAACGAACTGGCTAACCGATAGAAGTCAGAGTGTGGTGGTGGATGGCAAATATTCAGCCTGGATCCCAGTTACCAGTGGCGTACCGCACCGCAAGGATCAGTCCTGGGTCCTCTGCTGTTTGTGATTTTCATTAATGACTTGGATGAGGGAGTTGAAGGGTGGGTCAGTAAATTTGCAGACGATACGAAGATTGGTGGGGTTGTGGATAGTAAGGAGGGCTGTTGTCGGCTGCAAAGAGACATAGATAGGATGCAGAGCTGGGCTGAGAAGTGGCAGATGGAGTTTAACCCTGAAAAGTGTGAGGTTGTCCATTTTGGAAGGACAAATATGAATGCGGAATACAGGGTTAATGGTAGAGCTCTTGGCAATGTGGAGGAGCAGGGAGATCTTGGGGTCTATGTTCATACATCTTTGAAAGTTGCCACTCAAGTGGATAGAGCTGTGAAGAAGGCCTATGGTGTGCTCGCGTTCATTAACAGAGGGATTGAATTTAAGAGCCGTGAGGTGATGATGCAGCTGTACAAAACTTTGGTAAGGCCACATTTGGAGTAGTGTGTACAGTTCTGGTCGCCTCATTTTCGGAAGGATGTGGAAGCTTTGGAAAAGGTGCAAAGGAGATTTACCAGGATGTTGCCTGGAATGGAGAGTAGATCTTACAAGGAAAGGTTGAGGGTGCTAGGCCTTTCTCATTAGAACGGAGAAGGATGAGGGGCGACTTGATAGAGGTTTATAAGATGATCAGGGGAATAGATAGAGTAGACAGTCAGAGACTTTTCCCCCGGGTGGAACAAACCATTACAAGGGGACATAAATTTAAGGTGAAAGGTGGAAGACATAGGAGGGATATCAGAGGTAGGTTCTTTACCCAGAGAGTAGTGGGGGCATGGAATGCACTGCCTGTGGAAGTAGTTGAGTCAGAAACATTAGGGACCTTCGAGCAGCAATTGGATAGGTACATGGATTACGGTAAAATGATATAGTGTAGATTTATTTGTTCTTAAGGGCAGCACGGTAGCATTGTGGATAGCACAATTGCTTCACAGCTCCAGGGTCCCATGTTTGATTCCAGCTTGGATCACTGTCTGTGCGGAGTCTGCACATCCTCCCCGTGTCTGCGTGGGTTTCCTCCGGGTGCTCCGGTTTCCTCCCACAGTCCAAAGATGTGCAGGTTAGGTGGATTGGCCATGATAAATTGCCCTTAGTGTCCAAAATTGCCCTTGGTGTTGGGTGGAGGTGTTGAGTTTGGGTAGGGTGCTCTTTCCAAGAGCCGGTGCAGACTCAAAGGGCCGAATGGCCTCCTTCTGCATTGTAAATTCAATGATAATCTCTGATTAATCTAGGACAAAGGTTCGGCAAAACATCGTGGGCCGAAGGGCCTGTTCTGTGCTGTGTTTTCTATGTTCTATGTTCTAACCGACAGAGTACCCTTCGTCGTCCAGCACTTCCCCGGAGTGGAGAAACTACGACATCTTCTTCGCAGCCTGCAATACGTCATCAATGAAGACGAACATCTTGCCAAGGTCATCCCCACACCCCCACTATTTGCCTTCAAACAACCGCGCAACCTCAAACAAACCATTGTTAGCACAAATTACCCAACCTTTAGAACAGCGACCACAAGCAGCACGGTGGTGCTGTGGGTTAGCACTGCGGCCTCATGGCACCGAGGTCCCAGTTTCGATCCCGGCTCTGGGTCACTGTCCATGTGGAGTTTGCAAATTCTCCCTGTGTTTGCGTGGGTTTCGCCCAAAAATATGCAAGCTAGGTGAATTGGCCACGCTAAATTGCCCCTTAATTGGAAAAAATGAATTAGGTACTCAAAATTTTTTTTAAAAGAACAGACACCATGACACCACACAGCCCTGCCATGGCAATCTCTGCAAGACATGCCAGATCATCGACATGGATACCACCATTACACATGAGAACACCACCCATCAGGTACGTGGTACTTACTCGTGCGACTCGGCCAATGTTGTCTACCTCATACGCTGCAAGAAAGGATGTCTTGAAGTGTGGTACATTGGCGAGACCATGCAGACATTGCAACAATGGATGAACGGACATTGTACGACAATCGCCAGGCAGGAATGTTCCCTTCCAGTCAGGGAACACTTCAGCAGTCAAGGACATTCAGCCTCTGATCTTCGGGGAAGCGTTCTCCAAGGTGGCCTTCAGGACACGCGACAACGCAGAATCGGTGAGCAGAAACCTATAGCCAAGTTCCGCACACATGAGTACGGCCTCAACCGGGACCTTGGATTCACGTTGCATTACATTCACCCCCCACCATCTGGCCTGGGCTTGCGAAATCCTACCAACTGTCCTGGCTTGAGACAATCCGCACCTCTTTAACCTGTGATTATCCCACTCTCCAGTTGCTCATTCTGGACCTGTAGACTTAATTCCTTGCAAAGAATTGCATCGTATTGTATCTTTGACTCTGTCTATATATATATATGTTTCTGGAACCCACCTCTTCATTCACCTGAGGAACGAGCAGTGCTCCAAAAGCTAGTGATTCGAAACAAACCTGTTGGACTTGAACCTGGTGTTATGAGACTTCTTACTGTGCTCACCCCAGTCCAACGCCGGCATCTCCACATCATGGCAATTATACAGGGCCTTGGTGATGCCATACCTGGAATAGTGTGCAGAGTTTTGGTCTCCTTATTGGAGGAAGATGCTCTTGCTCTAGAGGGAGTGCAAAGGTTTACCAGACTGATTCCTGGGATGGCAGAATGAACATATGAGGGGAGATTGAATTGGTTAGGATTGTATTTGCTGACGTTCCGAAGAATGAAGGCGGGGCAATCTCATAGAAACCTATAAAATTCTAATAGGACTCAATAGGGTATATGCAGAAAGGATGTTCCTGATGGTGGGTGTGTCCAGAACTAGGGTTCACAGTCTGAGGATACAGAGTGGACCATTCAGGACAGAGTGGAGGAGAAATTTCTTCACCCAGAGAATGGTCGGCCTTTGGAATCCATTACCACACGAAGCAGATGAGGCCAACACATCGTATGTTTTCAGGAAGCAGTTAGATATAGCACATAAGGGCGAAGGGGAACAAAGGATGTGGGGGGGGGGGGGGGGGGGAAAGAGTGAGATTAAGCATTTCAGATGGATTATCAGCCATAATGATAATGAATGGCAGAGCAGACTCGACGGGCCGGATGGCCTCCTCCCGTTCCTATTTTCTGTGTTTCTATAAGATACCATGAATCAGTCTTGTTAAAGTTACAAAGAGATGTTTATTAATATTACTGGACTATGTACATATTTACAGTAGAGAGTAACAGTATGGAGGAGACCCCATAAGGTTCTTATATATTGCTACCTATTTTCCCTTAGCTCTAGGTCATGTGATATATACACCACTGTGTGGGCAGTACTGTATGCAGTCCCACATTAACTCTTTAGGTACCAGATCCTTCAAATAGCAATGAAATAAACCACTAAGGCGCGATCTAACAGAAAGGTTTCTAAGTGTCATTTGGGCAGGCTTTGTTGGGACTTTGCTTCCGGCTCTGCCGGCGAGTTCCCCACCTCTATCTAATAGAATCATAGAAGTTTACAGCATGGAAACAGGCCCTTCGGCCCAACCAGTCCATGCCGCCCAGTTTTTACCATTAAGCTAGTCCCAGTTGCCCGCACTTATAGAATCATAGAAGTTTACAAGTCACTTTTCTGGGCCCTGGTGAGTTTCTCACTGGTTTAGCCCACACTTCGAATATTTTCCATCACTGGGGAGCTGAACTCAGGGATCGGACTGCCATTTTGAAAGGGTGCCCCGATCTCTAAGTGAGCTTGTCGGTCGCCCCCCATGGGCAAAGATACCCCCCACACACATGGGCATTATCCCCCTCCCCGAGGATGCCCCTCAGTGGGGACCATGGGCCCCCCTCCCCTTCAGGTCCTCCACACTGCCTTAAAGGGACCCCCAACTGTCACCCCCACAACCTCCCAGAGGCCCCTTTATTAAAAAACATTTTTATTAAGGCATTTATATGTACATTAAACACAACCAACACAAGAGTAAGAACAAACAGAAAACCTCGGAACAAATAAATAACTACCCGAATGCCCCAACCTCCCTGCCATTCCCCTCCACCCATCCTGCACCCCCCCCCCCAATCCACTGACCTTACTCCGCCAGGTCCCTTCACTCCAGCAAAATCCAACTCCGGGCTACCAGGGAGGCAAAGGCCAAAATGTCGACTTCTCTCACCCCCTGGACTCCCGGGTTTCGACACACCAAATATCGCCACTTCTGGACTCAGCGCCACCTTCACCACCAGCACCTTGGACATTACGTCTGTGAAACCCTGCCAGAACCCCTCCAGCTTCGGACATGCCTGAAACATATGAACATGGTTTGCAGGCCTCCCAAGCATGCCCACACCTATCCTCCACCCATTCAAAGACCCTGCCCATCCTTGCCACCTTCATATGTGCCCTACGCACTGTCATGATATGCTGACAGGCACTTAATGAGATACAGACAGGCAGCTAATGAGCACAGGGAACAGGACATAACCAATCAGCAGGCAGAACACTTGGGAGGTGGTTTCCCACTATAAAAGGCATGAGGCACTCACACTCCGCCTCTTTCCACTAGGGACATCTACAGAGTAAGTCCAGTGCACATATCACGTAACGCATACAGCACGTGGAGAAGAGCTAGTCTGGTTCAGTCTAGATAGAGAAATCACAGCTAGGTTAGCAGAGTGTCAAACTCACATAGAACTGTGCTAACTGTGTGACAGGTTCAATAAATCAAGTTGAACTAAACTCAAGATCTGGAGTCTACTTGAGTTACAGCTGCATCCAGTTGCAGCCCGTGTTATCTCAATGTGCTTAACACGACACGCACTGCATTAAACTGAATAAGGCTAAGCCTAGCACACAGTGAAGATGCATTCACCCTCCTCAGAGCCACCTCCTACAACCCATCCTCTATTCCCCTCCCCCCAACCACCACCCTCCACCCCCTCGCCTCCTCCTGACACTTCCATTTGACTTCTCCTTTCGGGGCTCCCTCCCAGTCTATTAGCTCCTTGTAAATCTCGGATACCTTACCTCATCCACTTCTGCTGTTGATATCACCTTATCCAGTAGCCCCAGGGGCAACAGATCGGGAAAGGATGGCACCTGCTTCATCACATAATCCCGCACCTGTAAGTACCAGAACCCATTCCTGCTGACCATCTCAGACCTCCAATTCCTCTAAACTCAAAAAGCTGCCCCCACAAACAGGTCCCCAAACCGCTCGATCCCTGCCACCGCCACCTCAAAGCTCCAACCCCCGGGTGCAAATCTATGATTCCCGTGAATCGGTACCCACACCGAAGGCCACAATGCCCACAATCGCCGAGTACCCAGAGTCAACCACTCCCTCCAGCAGCATCTTATCCACCACAAAGTAATTGATCCATGAGTATACCCTGTGCACATGGGAGAAGTATGAAAATTCCTTTGCCCTCGGCCTCCCAAATCTCCATGGGACCCTCCCACCCCACCACACCCGCTCCATGAACATCTTCAGTGCCACTGCCGACACCTTCCCCGACCGCGGACTTGACCGGTCAAAACCTGGCTCAATAACCAGGTGCCCCCATCATAATCAACCGATGAGAGTCCAGGTTCGGGATCTTCCCCAGCATCCACCTCATGAATTCATCATCATCCCACTTTGGGACATAAGCATTCACCAAGACCACTGGTATCTTCTCCAATTTCCCACTCACTATCACAAACCTTCCTCCCGAATCTGCCACTATATTCCCCACCTCAAACGCTGCCCGCTTGTTTATCAGCACCGCCACCCTCGCATCTTCATATCTAATCCTGAATGAAAGACTTGCCCTACCCACCCTTTTGTTAGCCTAGTCTGATCTCCAAACTTCAAGTGCGTTTCTAACAAAAAGGCCACATCCGCCTTCAAACTCCTCAGATACATGAACAGGTGTGACCGTTTGATGGCCCATTCAGCCCCCTCACATTCCATGTGATCAGCCTGGTCAGGGGAACCCCGCCCCCCCTCCCCTGACGATCAACCATATCCTTTCTTGGGCCTGCCCCCGCCAGTGTCTTGCAACCCTCCAGGCGCCCACCCTCGGAAGTCCACCATCTCTTTTCTTGCTGTGCCACAGTAGCATCACAATTTTCAGCAGGCCCCCCCCTCCCGTAAACAATACAACACTCCCATCCCTCTCTATTTCACTAACCATCTGCTCACCCCCCCCCCCCCACTGTGCTCCTGTTAACAAGAACCTCTCAGAGGAGAGGTTCTCCCCTAATTGACAATCCAAAAACAATAAAGCAAAAAGGCAGAGAGAACCAACATTTTCTCACACTTCCTCCAGAGTTCAATGTCCTAATCCTTCTGCAAGTTAATTGTCTCTTAAAAACTCCATTGCCTCCTCTGCTGTCCCAAAATAATGCTCACGGCATTGTAAGTCACCCAGAGGTGGTGACAGAGAGGGTAGAGCATCCCAAACTACGTCCCCTTCTTGAAGAGGGCAGCCTTGACTCGGTTGAAACCGGCTCTCCTCTTGGCCAGTTCTGCGCCCAGGTCCTGGTATACCCAGAGCTCATTACCTTCCCAGGTGGACCTCCTCGTCTGTCTGGCCCATCGCAAAATCCTCTCCCTATCGAGGAATTGGTAGAGCTGCACCACCATTGTCCTCAGTAGCTCATCGCCTGCGGCTTCTTCATCAGCGCCCTAAGCGTGCAGTCGACCTCCAGCGACTGGTCGAAGGCCCCCTCCGCCATCAGTTGCTCCAGCATTTTGGCTACATTTGAGCCAGCATCCACTCTCTTGATGTCCTCTGGCATCCCAACAATTCTTAAATGTTGTCTCCTGGATTGGTTCTCCAGTGCCTCCATTTTCTCCTTTAGCTGTTTCTGGGTCTCTCGCATCATCCCGATCTCAGCCGCCAGTGAGATAAGCTGCTCCTTGTGCTCCCCCCAGCCTCCTCCACTTTCTGAATCACCTGGCCTTGGGTCTCAAGCCTTAGCTCCACCCAATCGATCCCCGCTTTTAGGGGTTCTACCACCTTTGCCAGGTCCTCCTGGGCATCCCTCCTCTGCTGGCTGAACTTCTCATTTAAGAAGTCCACGAGCTGCTCCATAGGGGCCGAGCCTTTACCCTCCTCCATCTTTACCTGTGACGCACAAATAATTTCTTGCTCCAACAGCTCCTTCCTTCTCGACCCACTTCTGGTCCGTGAATCTATCCACCAACACCACCAGTGGAGCTTTACTTTCCTCCACCACCTCTACACCTTTTCCCACCAAAACATTCACCCAGAAAACAGGGAAAAGGACCAAAAACATACCTCAAGCGGGAGCTGCCAAATGTGTGACCACTTACTCCATGGCCGCCACCAAAGTCCCCCCAGAGACCCCTTCTTACTTGGCCTGCGCACCCTTCACTTCCCCCCTCCGCCCTCATTTCATTGGCATGCGCCGCCACCCCCCCCCCCCCCCCCCCCCACCGCGGCCCTGACCTTTAGCATTGCCATCCTGGCAGTGCTCCTGCAGCTTGGCAGTGCCAAGGGGCCCACATTCCAGGGGAAGGGCCAAGGGGACACCCGAACTGTCGCTGACAACCCAGGGACCTCCGATGGCCTGGGAGCCCCCGACCCCCCCCTTCCCCACCTGAAAGACTCAAGAGGGTCTCAGTTAAATATTTCATCCAAAATACAGCACCTCTAACAGTGCACCACTCACTCATTACTTCAATGGAGTGTACGCCTTGGTTCTTGTACTCAACTTTCTGGATTGGGACTAAATCAGTATACACTAGATTGAATCATGTTACATGCTTAACTAATTAAATTATTGACATAACCAATCAGATGCAAACACAGAGCCGTACTCTAGTCAGGTAAAAGAATTCAACAAACAAAAATAGCATCAGCAGAAATGTAAAGTCATAAATTTTGTGATACACTGATTTCTCAACCTTACATGAGATCGCTTTATCACTTCCCACTCTTCCCATCTTTCCTATTCCCAAATGGTTTGTGACTCTGTGTTCAGGTACCATCCTTCTTCCCTCCAATCACTATCTCCTCAAAAATCCGGTCCTTGAATATACAATCCTCCACTAGCACCCCAATTTCTCATCTCTCAATCTTGATCAAGTTCCTTGATGATTTCATTGACTTCCAGGTACAAATGGTCACTTGACCCACAATTCTTCCTTGAAATCACAGCAGTTTCTAATCAGCCCAATATACTGACACTGCCCAGAGCAAAATCAATAACAATGCCCTTCATATCTGTGCCTGAGGTGCTTTGTCCATCCCAGTCCTCTCTGCAGAGATGAAGCAGTCAAGTCATCCTTTTTCACTGCTTCACCTCTTGATTCATCAAAATGGTGAATTGCATGTTCCATTCTTAATTACGCCAAAGTAACCAGTTGATCTCCAACAATGACTTCTCCACTTCGTAATCTCTGCAGTCCCCAAGAATACATTTTTGTTCCTACCCTTTTTTTTCCAATCAACTTTCTGACCTTGAATCACATCAGACATGGAGCTATTGATCAAGAAGCAGCATGTAAATGAGGAACCCTAAGAAATTGACTGACAGCAAGTTGTAGAAATGCCAGAATTTTCTACAATAAAACACTGGGAAAAATTGTCGCCAGCACCCTTCTATCTGTGAAAAATTATGGATGTGCTGCAAACCAAATCCGTTGAGAATGGGATATTTTCACATATTTGCTTTTGCTTATGGCTGAAGAGACCAATCCATGAGATGCAGGTTCTGCCACAAGTGCAGCATATGAAGTGGTTATCAGGAGACTTTGTGAGTTGCTGTTTTCAGTGTTGGCATCTGTTGCCAAGCTGCTGTAGCCCCTGATCATCATGGTGGCACATGCCGGCCCACAAGTGATGTTACCATTTACCTCTCAGTCAAGAGCTAACCTCTCCCAAGTGTGAATCAATGTTTACGACATTCAGGAATGCTTGCTAGCATCCCTGAAATGGAACTTTGGGCACCCTACTGGTCATCTAGCTCTGGCTACCTCACCACATTGAAATCTTTAGGTCTGCGACCGTCTTCCATCCTGACAACCCAAGCCAGTAAAGTCACCTCTACTTGATAAATCCTGATGAAAGTAGGAGATTTTCCATTGAGAGGGCTATGGCATTCATGATTTTGACCTTCTCTGGTAAGCTCAGAAAGCGGTACAAACAGCAAAGATGGTAGTTGCTGAACTTCCTTTCTTCATAGCTGTAAGTCGTCCATGTTCTGCAGAATTAGAAGGTGCTGAAAAGAATGGCTTACAAACCCATACCTTCGTCATGGGTAACCAGAGGTGGTTAGCAGGTTCTGTTACTTGGGTCCATGGTGACAGAAATCCCATGCAGACATGGGAAAACCAGCTGAAACCTTTGGCTGTCTCACAAAACGTAAATTCAAACTGACTCTTATGGATATGAGAGTCAGTTTGAATTTACGTTTTGTGAGACAGCCAAAGGTTTCAGCTGGTTTTCCCATATCTGCATGGGATTTCTGTCACCATGGACCCAAGTAACAGAACTTGCTAACCACTTCTGTGAGGTGTTATTTAATGTCCATAGCATCCCAACACTGCAGAAGAAGGCCATTCGACACTCCCACAAGTCTGCACCAACTTTCTGAAAGCACACCCCACCTAGGCCCACTCCCCCGCCCTATCCCCGCAACCCCAGTTAACCTGCATATCTTTAGATTGTGGGAGGAAACCGGAACACCTAGAGGAAATCCATGCAGACAGGGGATGAACATGCAACCTCCACACAGACACCAAGGCCAGAATCAAACCCGGGTCCCTGATGTAGTGAAGCAGCAGTGCTAACCACTTGGATCAGGTGGAGATGCAAGACCCTGCCCCACGACTACAGTTTTCTTAATGCTTATAGTCAGGGAGAACAAGTCACAGTCACGATGGCGTTGAATGCTTTAGTGAGATCTATGAAAGCAAGATAAAGAGGTATATCATGTTCCTGCACATCTAAAGTAGCTGACATATGGACAAGAATCACATCTACTGTAGACTGCCTGCACAAACACCACGCTGGGCATACTTGGTCTACAAGTAGATGGAGGCTTTTAAGCATGACACCAGAAAAATGCTTCCCACTGATGCTAAGGAGTGAGACTCCCCTGTAGTTGTTAAAATCTCCTCTGTTGCCTTTGTTTTTGTATGCTTGTGTCACACATGACCTGTAGGGTGGATCCTACCTCTCAACAGAGAAGCAGAAGCTCATGAAAAGTAAGGCAATTATTTTCAGCCCAGCTAAACATTCTGCATTCTTTCCCTGAACTCCATACTCCTTTCATCTGACTGAAACAGTTTGCATGCTTTCTTGGACTTCTTGCTGACCTAGAACTGCTGATTTGTGTTACATTGTCCATTTCCATTACTATATCCCCACTGCGAGGTTATGGCATTTTGTTACTATCATGCTTAACAATTTCTATTTTCTGAAGCGCAGCTATATTACATAGGTCTTTATACAGAATTTACCTTATTACCAGTAGAAGTTCGGCATACTGCAGCAATTGGGCAGTATTAGTAAATTAGATTGTTCCATTGCACATCACTCAATTCTGTACATGCTTCATTAAAAGTAAAAAAAATTATACAAGCACATATCATCCCAGAATATGCCACACAATATATCATGTTACTGCACAATCCCTCTGTGGAACAGATGTTTAAAAAAAAGAATCATAGCATACCAGTTCAACGCTGCACTGAAGCCTGTTGCTAGCCAATTCAGACAGAAACCAGCACAGTGTCTGTCTGGTCTTGGTCAGTTCAGAACTAAATCATGTCTAGATCACATTTTGAGAAATAGTGTTTTAAAGCAGTTCTGGTTCCATAAGTATTCCATAATCATATGGTGAGAATCTAGTTGTTGCCATCATTTGTGAGACACGTCAGACATTTTCAAGCATTTTTTCAACCTGCAAATCAATTGCAGACCTCATCAATTCTGCTGATTCCCTTCAAATCTACTGCAACTAGAATGTGCTAAATTGACGCAGACTTAAGCCTGAAAATAATCACAAGTCAGGTTACCAAATGAATGCTCAACAGTTCTGCAATAAATTATTGTAAGTTATTGAATGCAATTACCCATTTAAAATGCCTTCATTAAAAATGCAGGGTGGAGTATTAATATGTGGATGCTAAACATTCATACAATATCACTCAGTATTTTACAAGCTTCAATGACTTAAAAATTGGAAGTTTATCTGGTGCGAAAGGAGTGCATTTTAGTTTGGAAGTTTTCTATAGAGAATGGAGCATCAGTGAGAAAACTAAAAGAATAATTCTGATTCAGAATTCTTGCTGCAGATCAACAAATGTGATGAATTGCCCCTTTTGCCATGTCAACAACTGGTAAGACATTGAGTAATAATAGAACTCAATAGAGTGATATTTTAATTGCATTCTTATAGCTCAAACATGTTGAGATTTGGTTCAACAATTGTCTCAATTTATAAAGAACTAATCAAATTAGAAATAAAAACAAAGTGCTGGGAAAACTCAACAGGTCTGTTTCTTTACCAAAACCACTACCACTCCCTTTCCATTTTGTCCCATGTCATCTATGTTATTTAATGTCTTCCATTTCTAACTTATCCTTGACCATACCTTTAGTTCGATTTGACCCTAACCACCCTCCCACATTTTTCAACAGCACAAAAACTATCACATTTCTACTCTCTTCAGTTCTAAAGAAGTCATATTGTCAAAACTTCAACTCTGTTTCGTTCTTCACAGATGCTGCCAGACCTGTCGAGTTTTTCCAGCACTTTGTTTCTATTTCAGATTCCCAGCGTCTGCAATATTTTGCTTTTATTTTAATCAAAATTAGACGCTTTGTTTCAGTTTGCTCTTATTCAGGTATATTTTTGGAGATATTAGCCATCAACTGGTAACAACTAGTGACAACAACTAGTAATATAAGAAAGTTAAAAGTCAAAAACAATACAAGCCAACCTTAAAATAAAAATGTTTGTTTAGAATTATGGAAGATCCTTTCCCATGGTGCTGCAATAACTGATTTTGTTCCAATTGGTGGGGAACCCCCCCCCCACCCCCCGCTCCCCCCCCCCCCCCCCAAGGGTAATCAATGATATGAAGCTTGAAATAAAATGTGTGCATAAACCCAGAAAAGAAAGCAGAAGAAAATTGCTTTAAAATAATTTTTGTAAAAAATATTGTTGACAGGAGAATTAAAAAAGCATCAACAAGCAATGTAATACTTTTTTTCAAACTGAAAAGTTACTGTTGTAATAATAACAGGATTCAAAATTACTCATTAGATCATGCATATTCTACACTAACCACCCTCAAAACAAAAACCTCTATGGTGGGTATATCAAACAAGCATACTCCACGCTGTGTAGGAATTCAATTTGGAAACCATCATTTCAGGTTTGGAGAAGGACAGGAAAGTCATATTGCTATAATGTTCAGATTATCAATCATTCTGACAGTTTATTGGCTTTATCACCACACATACCATTAAAATGATGTCTGGCCTAGAATGTCATGAGCCAACATTAAACAGACCAGGATTAAAAAGCAGATACTTACAGGACTCCAGTAACTTTCTTACTGAATTTTTGCAAAATCAGTACATTACAGGCCCTAGACTTTGAAGAAATATAATGTCTACTTTCCACAGAGACAAAACAAGGATTCACACCCTGATGGGCAGTCTCACATTACTGGAGTTGCAAAAGCTCCTGCAATTGTACTGTACACCGGATGATTGTTGTTAATGAAACGAAAGGGAGGCAAAACACAATTACATTTTTTTAAAACACCATTTCATTGGAATTGAACAAGTTTCTTTCCTACAAGTCATGACAACTAAGAGCAAACACTTGTACATTATCCATCTGGTGCTTCATTTGGTTGCATTTCCTTCCTCAACATTCCTTTGACTTCAACATATTAAATATGGTGAATCTTACAGATTCTTTTTGAAGGGAAGTGTGTTCTATTGAATTATTCAATAATTGCAAATGGGGCTTGTCAGGGAACTATATGAGCACTTTTCAATGTGTATCATCTAGCTCTTACCATAAATGCTGGCATGCAATTTAATTTAACAGAAATATTAACTTTTCCCCTGTGTTTTTTGCATTAAAAGCACCTTATAAATGCAAGTTTTGTTAATACACTGTCTATTCATTTTAAAAACTGTTTGCAAAGATTATTCTTCAGTAATAAATTATTTCTCTCTAATTGAACAGTCAATTTTATCAACATGAAACCATAACCATCTTAGGTCGTGGTTATTCTTTAGCATATGTTTTGCAAGGAAAACGTCACTGTCAGATTTTTCACGTTTGCAATGAATATAATATCCAAGCTATGAGTTTTGGAAAGCAGTAAGTTCATCTACTTAAAAATGAAATACAATCTCGGAAGCACAAATGTATCAGTGCTATGACGAGATACAAAATCAAACAGAAAAATTTTTTGCAAAAAAAACACACAAAACCCCTGGACTTCAGATTTCCAAGTTATTAGAAGAAATCAAATATTTCAGTCATTAATGTGATTTTCAGTTCAGAGGCATCAAAATATGTCGCAGAAGCACATTTCAGCCATGTTTTATTTGCTAAAGATTGGAATGTATGTATCATGTAACAATTTAGACTTGTAACAAAGTTCTGGAGGTATGGGTTATAAAATTGGATTATGTAAATGTGCATATCTAAGCACAGAGTCAGAACAGGAAGAAAATTACTTTGTCTAACTGAATTCTTGGAATCAAAATGACTATTTTTCCACTGATGCATATTTTATATATTGCACCCCTCCTGATTTCTTCAGTTTATTCCATTCTACAAAAAGCAAAACTACGATGATAGACTTCTCATTGTGACATTTCTGAAAGCAATTCAAAATTTAGATAAATACATCAGTTTTCTGCAGTAGTATTTCCTCTGAACATTTCCATAGTGATCTTTGGACACCTCAAAATAAAACCGTTACACAAAAAATATTGTCCAATCTTATCCCTACCCTGTTTGGTTTTGTCAAGTCATTTAGGAATGATTTACTCTCTCAATATTTACAAAGTTTATAGTGCAAAATGTATGAACAGTGCACAGCAGCAAAGTATGGAATAACAAATTTCCTTTACATGAAAATTATGCTTGACTGGCTAAAATCTGATGTCAATATCCTTGATACGAACTACTGCAATAGTTACAACAACCTATTGTGCTTTTAGCAAAGAAAAACATCAGCCAAATATTGACGCTCAAACAAATCTTTTTAAATCCACTTTGAAAAAACCCTTAGCTTTCTCTCTCCCACATGCAGTACTTAATTGTTTCTCAATGATTTCTGGATTCTTACCTTCAAAGGCAAACTAAAAGCTTAGTCAGTTTTATGGAGGGTCTCAAAGAAAGACTTGAATTGACATAGCATCTTTCACATTCTCACAATGCCCAAAATACTTTGAAGTATATAGTCACTGTTGTGATACAGGAAGCATGGCAGCCAATTTGCGCACAGTATCCTCCTAAAAACACCATTGTGGTAACGATTGGATAATCTGTTTTAATACTATTGGTAAATAGATATAAATTGGTCAGGACAATGGAGAGAACTCCCTTGCTCTTCTTTGAAATGGTGCCATGGAACATTTTATGTAAGCCTGGAAGGACAGACAGGGTATTGGGTTAGCATCTCATCTAAAAGTGTACCAAGTCAGATAAGCAACTCCTGTTCAATAGCACCTGGCATTCCGGAAAATAAGGTTTCAACCCTGTGAAGCTACAAAATACAACTTACATGCATGCTAAACAGCAGAAACAGCATGAAATATAAAGAGCTATGTGGTCCCATAACCAATGGATTAGAGTAGATCAAAACCCTACAGACCTGCTGTATCCCGTCAGAAATGGTGGTGGGCAATTAATGGGAGGCGGATGCTCCATGATCAACCAAAGCCTTCTTGATGATACAGCCAGTCTATGTGGGTGCAAAGGACAAGGCTGTAGTTTTTTATTTAAGCTCTTCAGCTAGATGAACTGAGTTGATGATCCACCTTGGCTTCCTCCTGATGTCCCCATCATCACAGATGCTTCAGCCAATTTGAATAATTTTGCATGTTATCTAGAAAATCTAGGTGCACTGGTTACAGGAACACTGTAATATATTAAAGAATGCGAGGCAGGTGAAAAAGAGAAGAGATTTCTGGAAATAATTTCACAGCTTAAAGGCACAACTGTCAACGATGAAGCAAAATATGAGATGTACAACAGGCCAGATTTCTTAAAGGATTGTTGGGTTGAAGGCAACAACAAAAATAGGCCATCAAGGGATTTAAACACACAGAGGAGAATTTAAAAATTGAGGCATTAATGGACCAGGAGCCAAAGTGATCAATGAGAACAGGGTTGATGAGTGGGCAATACTCGGTATGGAATAACAATTGAATTTTTGATTGAGGGTGGGGTGGGCGTAGAAGGTGGAGAGGATGAGAGGTCAATCAGGACAGAAATTGAACATGGAGATGGAAGAGCATCTGAGGACACTTCAGCAGCAGAATACATGAGTCAGAGTTTATTTTAAATATTTATGGAATGTCATCATCATGGAATGAATAAATTTGATATTCCACAAATACATAGTCATTTTTTCAGGGTCACACAGATTGTTTAGAAGCAATTAAAACTTCAGTAGCTGTTAAAACCCAGGTAAACTTCATTCAATAAGGCATAATCTTTACAGGACTTTTTATAGTGAGAATAAAAGAGTAAAAAGTGGAAATCAGCAACAATTCAATGAATGATTAATTGATTTCCATCATCAAGGACTTCAACAGCGCAACCTGTGGAAGAGCGCGAAATAACTAACAACTTCCTGATTTGTGTGGTTGATGGAAAAGGTGCAATGCCAAAAAACTGTTAATTTCAAAGAGCCATGACAGCAAATGCTGATGATTTCACCATCATTAAAACTGTAAAATCCCAAACTTAAAAGAAAATAAACATGTCAATGTAATGATTTTAAACAAATCTTTAGGACAATTAGCAGCAAAATATTGTCTAATTTCACCTTTTAACATTAACTTAAAATCTTAACATAGTAATTTACTCAGATCAAGAAATGTCAAAGTTACAACCTCTTCAAATCAAACATGCATTATTAATGTCTGTACATTACTTAATCAAACGCACATTCTGTACAATGGTCATTTTATCACAATCAAGGCAGCACACATTTGTCATTTCATTACAGTAACGACTACCAATATTTAAACATCCTATGTGATCAACTGAATAAGTAGTTTCAAAATTACTGAAGACATTGATAAAGGTGATTCAGACAAAATGCTCACAACAGGTTCAAAAAGTCAAGCAAAAAGGATCAAAGGAGAAGGAAAGGATTGAAGAGGAGATGGGAAGGAAATGATTGAAGAGGAGAAGGGAAGGAAAGGCAAAAGGGAAAGAAAGGAGATAGAACAGGATAGGAAAGCGGAAAGAGGATTTATATAACACCTTTTCTGGTTGAGGACATTCCAAGATGCTTCACAGTCAACAAATCAATGTGTGATTGCAAGTGTTACATGGGCAACTGAAAATAATAAAATTGAATCGTGAATATTACTTTAAAATAAAGTAAACTGTGGCAGTTAGCAAGGGGACTCGGATTCAAATGAGCAAAAAGACATTTTAAGGCTGATATCAACTAGGTCTTCTTGACACAAACAATGATCAAAATGTGAATGGATTTCCAGACATAGGAATGAAGACAAAAACCCAGAAATCATTAAATATCAATTAAGCACTACATGTGGGAGAGAAAAAAGTTATGGGTTTTTTCTGGGTGGATTTAAAGTTAGGTTGTACTGTCTTTGTTCTACCTTGTATGAATTTAGTTAAAAGTAAAGGACATGTGCCAAGGTCCAGACAACTGGAGAGGAGGGTATAAGAATAAACCCAGCAACTATAGTGAGGTTAACCTCGGTTCTGGGATAGCTTTTAGAGATGATAATCCGGGACAAATTTTACTGCCACTTTGACAAGTGCAGAATTAGGAAAAGCCAGCACAGATTTGTTAAAGACAAACTGTGTTTAACTTGACTGAATTTTTTGATTAGGTAACAGGGATGTTAATAAGAGTAATGCTTTTGCTGTGGCATACACAAACTTCTAGATGCCTGATAAAGTGCTACATCACAGACTCGTCAGCAAAGAAGTCCATGGAATAAAAATATGGATACGAAGTTGGCTGAGTGACAGTAAACAGGTTGTTTTCAGACTGGGGATGTGTATGCAGTAGGTCAACCCAGAGGTCGGTATCAGTAAGACTGCTTTTCTTTGCATACATTAAAGAACTAGATGTGGGTGTACGGGGTACAATTTCAAAATTTGAGGAATTATACAAAACTTGGAAGTATTGTGAACTGTAAGGAGGATCATGGTAGTCTTCAAGAGGACATTCACAGACTGGTGGAGTGAACAGACAAATGGGGCTGAATTTTGTCAACTCTTAGCCACAGTCAAATTTGGTTGGCAAAGGCTTGTGAATGCGACCTGACCAATCAAAAATGAAAATGATTTGGCAAAAGATCCAGCAGCCCTCGAAAAGAGGCCTGTTGCCAGAGGCAAGGCCATTCTATGGGAACAATGGGCGCGATTCTCCGCTCCCGCGACTAAGTGCCCACGCTGTCGCGAACGCCGTCGAGATTCACGACGGCACAAAACTGCCCCGATCTTGACCGATTCAGGGCCCGAAAATGGGCTGGGATCGGGGCCGCGAGAAACTCGGGGGGGGGGGGCGTGTCGCGAAAGCAGCATCGTCAGCATCCACCGCGTAACTGGCGTCACCCGCGCATGCGCGGGTTGGCCAGCGCCAGCCTGCGCATGCATGGTTGCCGTCCTCCCAGAGGCCGCCCCGCAAGATGTCGGAGGGATCTTGCGGGGGGCGGAAGAAAGGAGGTCCTCCTTCAGAGAGGCCAGCCCGCCGATCGGTGGGCACCGACCGCTGGCCAGACCCCTTTTCAGTCCTACCCCGGTGAAAGAACCCCCCTCGCCCCCCCCAGCGTTCCCGCGCTGTTCCCGCCGGCAGCGACCAGGTGTGGATGGCGCCGGCGGGAAGCCGTCGTTTTGGGCAGGCCACTCGGCCCATCCGGGCTGGAGAATAGCGGGTGTAGTGGAGAATCGCCATTTTGGGTGTCCCGGGCGATTCTCGGCCTGCGCCGTGCAGAACTCGATGGGGCCGTTCTCGCTGCTTGGATGAATCGCGGGAGGGCGTCGGACCGGCGTCGCGGGGAAAAATGGCGCACCAGGCGATTCTCCCAACCGGCGCGGGAGCAGAGAATCGCGCCCCCTAAGTCAATCAACCTGTTAATGATTACAGTATGTTTACACCAGAATTAAACTGTTGATCAGCAAAGTTGCTTTGTCTCGGTTATAATAGTCAAGTGTGGGCACCTATTCCAATAAAAGATTAAAGAAAAGGATCGAGAACTGTGGGGGTGGAAATCACAAGGATTACTCCGCACCGCCATTTCAGCAGGATTGGAAATAGTAGGAGAATGTGAGCAGTGTTTTGAAGGCATTCAAATTTAAAACCATTGAGCCAAGTTCTTCAGTGAAGCATATTCTATCTTTTCTAATTATACTTCAATGTAAATGTTGCCACAGTCTCAGAGGTCCATTGACTGATTTCCCCTTTGAGAGCTGACTAGTGGTGATTTAACCTGAGGGTCAATGCATAACTGAATAACCCAGTTTACAGATCAGTTAGGTATATTTATTCTATACCCATGAAGATTGAACATGTCAAATCAGCATTATGTTTCCAGGCTTACATTTGTAGGGAGTTATGTAATACATGTTCCACTCAATGGTATATTTCTCAATGCTCAATTTACTGTGCAATGCACTGCAATGGAATAGTCCCAGTGTATTTGCACTGGATTACCGATTCACAATATATATCTTTTTTAATATCAAACACTGTAGAAAGTTTAATTAGCTGCTGAAAAATGTATCTGGCTGATTTCATATTTCCGTTCCTAATCACCCTTCATTAATGTGTTCTGTTGTGTTGTCAGGTTGCTCTTTAAGATACTCCAGTATATTTAAGGGGCGGGATTTTCTGATCCTGAGGCTAAGTGTTGACGCCGTCGTAAACACAGTCACGTTTTACGACGACGTCAACAGGCCCCTAGGAGCAGCGATCCTGTGCCGCACAGGGGGCCAGCATGGCACTGGAGCGACTCACGCAGCTCCAGCTGCCGATACTGGCGTCAGAACAGGCGCCGCAGGTCTGCGCATGCATGCTATGGCCAGCGCGAATTCACACGAGCCCTACGGCTGGCGCGAATTCGCGCATGCGCATGGGTTACCTTCTCCGCGCCGGCCCCGATGCAACATGGCGGAGAGCTACAGGGGCCCGTAGAGAGGAACATAGGCCCCCACCAGGACAAGGCGGCCCACTGATCTGTAGGCCCCAATCGCGGGCCAGGCCACCGTGGAAGCCCCCCCCCCCCCCGGGGTCGGGTCCCTCCCCCCACCCCCCAGCAGGCCGCACCCCGCAGGATGAACGCCGAGGTCCCGCCGGGTAGGACCAAACGAGAACGGCGCCGGCGGGACTCAGCCTATCTCGGCGGGCACTCGGCCCATCGCACGCGGAGAATCGCCGGGGGGCTCTCCGGAGCGTGAATCACGCCGCCCGCCCCCCCCCCCCACCTGCGATTCTCGGACCCGGCCCGGGGTCGGAGAATCCCTCCCATAGATCTTCCAGTGTATTTAGAAAAACTAACTCTAGGTACCAAAAATAGATTGTTAATTCACACTAAGAAACACCACCTACTTTTCACACACACTTCTTTTTCAAATAAAAATATCTACTTCACAGTTTATTGTTCCAGAATAGAAGCACTCACAGACCAGACACAATGAACCAAAATTATGTCATTGAGTAGTGTGCTGTCCTTATGTAGACATAATTTTAGGCTGGACTTTCTTGTGCTTACAGAAGTCCCACGATATTAGGACAGATTTAGAACTCGTTTATTTCTGCGTGAACAAGTCCCTTAAGTGTCAAATGGTTAAATTTTTATTTAAATAAATTACTGACAAAGAGCATCTGCCAAGGCCACAATACTGATGGTCTGAAACAATACTGATAGCTATTCGGACCATTTGTGTTTGAATTCAAATCCCACTTTTAAAAAAATCTTGAATGCTTAAGACCAAAATTGGAGACTCTGCTCTGCTAGCAAAATTGCAGCAGGCAGAAGCTTTGGCCGCCATTGTGAATTGGAGTTGGCTCAATCTCAAGAAGATGACGGATCGATCTTGCGGGGCAGCAGAGGAAAGGAGATCCTCCTTCAGAGAGGCCGGCCCGCCGATTGGTGGGCACCGATCGCAGGCCAGACCCCTATTGAGCCCCCCCCTCCGGTGCAGGAACCCCCCTCACCCACCCACAGGCCGCCCCCCCAGCGTTCCCACGCTGTTCCTGCCGGCAGCGACCAGGTGTGGATGGCGCCGGCGGGAACCTGTCGTGTTGGGCAAGCCACTCGGCCCATCCAGGCCGGAGAATCGCCGCTCGGCCATTACCAACGGCAAGCGGCGATTCTCCCAGCGGCCAGCCGTGATTCGCGCCACGCCGGTTTGGGGGGGGGGGGGGGGGGGGGGGGGGAGGGGAGAATCACGTGCGGGCGTCGGGACTGCGTGGCGGGACTCGCGCGGTGCTCGGGCGATTCTTCCACTCGGCATGGGGGGGGGGGGGGGGGAGAATTCCACCCAGAGCATTTAAACACATGTATGTACCAACAAATAAAGGGGGAAATTGGTAAAAAGACATTTTGGAAAGGTAGGAAGAAAGGAAAAAGGATGTAGGTAGCTCTGAGTGATAAATCATCTTGGATCAGAAGATGCAGATATGGAATCAGTTTGGGTGATGATAACAAATAGCAAAGGAAATAAACAGCAGTTACACTGGGGAACAGAGTATAAATGAAGAAATAATGGTGGCTTGTCAGAAACGTACTGCAATTATCATGGCTGTTCATATAGATTTGGCAATTTAAATTGACAAAGGTAGCCGAGGGCATGAGTTCAGAGGGTATTTAGGAGAATTTCTTAGAGCAGTATGTTCTGGAAGCAAACAGGGAACAGGCTATTTTAGATTGTTAGGGGCTGTTTAGCACAGGGCTAAATCGCTGGCTTTGAAAGCAGACCAAGGCAGGCCAGCAGCACGGTTCAATTCCCGTAACAGCCTCCCCGAACAGGCGCCGGAATGTGGCGACTAGGGGCTTTTCACAGTAACTTCATTTGAAGCCTATTTGTGACAATAAGCAATTTTCATTTCATTTCATTTTCACCCAGTAAAGTGTAATGGAACAAGATTAATTAATGATCCCACAGTAAAGGCAAGACTAATCATAACATGATAAATTTCAAATTCAGTTTGAAGGTGAGAAACCAGAATCTGAAACACTTGTCTTAAACATAATCTTGTTATGAATGTTATACATGCAAATACAAAATGTATGAAGACAGAGTTTGCAACTGGAAAATAAGTTCAAAGGTAAGATGGCAGATAAGCAGTGGCAGACATTTAAGGAAATATTTCATAACTCTTAAAAATATATTCCATTCAAAAAGACAAAAGGGATGAACTATTCATGGTTAAGGAAGTTAAGGGTGGCATCAAATTGAAAGAAAAGCCATACGATGGTTCAAAGGTTAGTGAAGGCCAGATAATTTTAGAAACCAACAAAGGATGACCAAAAAAGGGAGAAATTAGAATGAGACCAAACTAGCAAAAAAGTATAAAAACAGATAGCAAGAGCTTCTATGAAAAGGGACAGAGTAGCTGAAATAAACGTTAGAACATGAGAATATAAAAACATAAGAACATAAGAATTAGGCCACCTGGCCCTTCGAGCCTGCTCCGCCATTCAATGAGATGATGGCTGATCTTTTGTGGAACCTGCTAGAACTCCATAATCCTTTATTCTTCAAAAAAACTATCTTTATCTTGAAAACATTTAATGAAGGAGCTTCAACTGCTTCACTGGGCAGGGAATTCCATAGATTTACAACCCTTTGGGTGAAGAAGTTCCTCCTAAACTCAGTCCTAAATCTACTTCCCCTTATTTTGAGGCTATGCCCCCAAGTTCTGCTTTCACCCGCCAGTGGAAACAACCTCCCCGCATCGATCCAATCTATTCCCTTCGTAATTTTATATGTTTCTATAAGATCCCCCCGCATCCTTCTAAATTCCAACTAGTACAGTACCAGTCTACTCAACCTCTCCTCGCAATCCAACCCACTCAACTTTGGGATTAACCTAGTGAATCTCCTCTGCACACCCTCCAGCACCAGTACGTCCTTTCTCGGGTAAGGAGACCAAAACTGAACACAATACTCCAGGTGTGGCCTCATTAACACCTTGTACAGTTGCAGCATAACCTCCCTAGTCTTAACCTCCATCCCTCTAGCAATGAAGGACAAAACTCCATTCGCCATCTTAATCACCTGTTGCACCTGTAAACCAACTTTTTGCGACTCATACACTAGGACATCCAAGTCTCTCTGCACAGCAGCATGTTTTAATATTTTATCATTTAAATAATAATCCGCTTTGCTGTTATTCCTACCAAAATAGATAACTTCACATTTGTCAACATTGTATTCCTTCTGCCAGACCCTAACCCATTCATTTAAACTATCCAAATCCCACTTCAGACTTCCAGTATCCTCTGCACTTTTTGCTTTACCACTCATCTTAGTGCCGTCTGCAAACTTGGACACATTGCACTTGGGCCCCAACTCCAAATCATCTCTGTAAATTGTGAACAATTGTGGACCCAACACGGATCCCTGAGGGACACCACTAGTTACGGATTGCCAACCAGAGAAAGACCCATTAATCCCCACTCTTTGCTTTCTATTAATTAACCAATCCTCTATCCATGCTACTACTTTACCCTTAACGCCATGCATCATTATCTAATGCAGCAACCTTTTGTGTGGCACCTTGTCAAAAGCTCTCTGGAAATCCAGATATACCACATCCATTGGCTCCCCATTGTCTACCGCACTGGTAATGTCCTCAAAAAAATTGCACTAAATTAGTTAGTCACGACCTGCCCTTTATGAGCCCATGCTGCATCTGTCCAATGGGACAATTTCCATCCAGACCTGGCTATTTCTTCCTTGATGATAGATTCCAGCATATTCCCTACTACCAAAGTTAAGCTAACTGGCCTATAATTAATCGCTTTCTGCCTACCTCCTTTTTTAAACAGTGCTGGCACGTTTACTAATTTCCAATACGCCAGGACCACCCCAGAGTCTAGTGAATTTTGGTACATTATCACGAGTGCATTTGCAATTGCCCTAGCCATCTCTGTTAGTACCCAGGGATGCATTCCATCAGAGCAAGGAGACTTGTCTACCTTTAGCCCCATTAGCTTGCCCATCACTACATCCTGAGTGATAACAATCATCTCAAGTTCTCACCTGTCATTGCCTCATTTCCATCAGTCACTGATATGTTATGTGTCTTCCACTGTGACGACCAACCCAAAAAACCTGTTCAGTTCCTCAGCCATTTCCTCATTTCCCATTATTAAATCTCCCTTCTCATCCTCTAAAGGACCAATATTTACCTTAGCCACTCTTTTTATGTTTTATTTGTAGAAACTTTTACTATCTGTTTTTATATTCTGAGCAAGTTTACTCATAATCTATCTTACTCTTCTTTGTAGCTTTTTTAGTAGCTTTCTGTTGCCCCTTAAAGATTTCCCAATCCTTGTTGATTCATTTGAAGAGGAGACTGGGGAATTAATAATGGGAAACAAGGAAATGGAAGAGACTTCACATTTTTGTAGTTGTCTTCACAGAAGGAGACACAAAAAACATCACAATAATAGTAGAAAATTAAGGGGCAAAAGGGAGGGACGAGCTTTAGGTGATCACCATTATTGGAAAAAAATATTTGTAAAGCTAATGGGACTAAAGGCTGACAAGCCCCTGTACCTGATGACCTGCATCACAGGATCTTAAAAGAAGCGGCTGTAGAGATAGTAGATTGGTTGCAATCTTACAAAATTCCCTAGATTCCGGAAAGGTCTCAGTGGATTGAAAAGACACAAATGTAATGCTACCATTTACAAATGGAGGGAGACAAAGCAGGAAACCAGAGGTCAGTTAAACTAAAAATGTGTTATTGGATAAGTGCTGGATTCCATTATTAAGGAAGTCGTACGCAGGAAATTAAAAAAATCAAAATACAACCAAGCAGGCTCAATATGGTATTATATGAAAGGGAAATATTATTTGACAAATTCATTAGAGTTCTGTGGGGATCTAACAAGCAAGGTCGATAAAGAGGAAGCAGTAGATATAGTGTGTATGGATTTCCAAAAGGTATTCAGCAAGCAGCCACATAAAAGGTCACTACACAAGAGCCCCTGGTGTTAGTGGTAGAGTGTTGGCTAACCATCAGGAAACAGAGTTGGGCTAAATGGGTAATTTGCAGGTTGGCAAATTGTCACTAGTGGGCTGCCACAGGTATCAGTGCTGCTGTGCTACTGTCTCAACTATCTATAATCTATACTAATGACTCGGATGATCGGACTGACTGTATTGTAGCCACATTTGCAATGATACAAAAATAGATAAGAAAGCAAGTTGGAATATGGATACAAGGATTTTCAAAGGGATATTGACAGGTTAATTGAGTGGGGAAAAAATGACAGCCAGAGTATAATGTGGGAAAATGTGACATTGTCTACATCAATAAGAAGAAAAGAAAAGCAGGTTACTCAAATGGAGAGAGACTACCGAATGCTGCAGTACAGAGGGATCTGGGTGCTTTTATACTTGAAGCACAAATGTGAACAGTTAGCATGCAGGCTCAGCAAATAATTGGGAAGGCAAGTAGAATGTTGGTCTTTATTGCAAGGTGGATGGAATATAAAAGTACATTAGTGAGACCACACCGAGAGCACGGCATACAGTTTTGATATCCTTATTTAAGGAGAGATATACTTCCATTGGTGACAGCTTAGAAAAGGTTCAGTAGATTGATTTCTGATCTTATGAAAAATCGTTGATCAGGTTGGGCCTATACTCATATTAGTTTGGAAGGAATGAGAGGACATCTTAATGAAATGTAAGATTTTTAGGGGAACAGCATCATCTGTCAAGCTAAAAACAGTGTTAGCATTTCAGACCCTGACCTTTCATCAGAGAAAACATTAATATTGTTTCTATCTTCACAGATGCTGCCAGACCTACTGAGTAATTCCAGCATTTTGTTTACATTTTCAGATTTCCATCATTCACAGTATTTATTTAGCTTTGCTTTAAGATTTTGAGGGGTATGTTTCCCTTTCTGAACGAGTCTAGAACTAGAGAACACAGTTTCAGACTATTGGATCTCCCATTAACATGGAAAAGAGGGGGAATTTCATTTGAGGATCATTAATATTTGGATTCCCTACCCCAGAAAGCAGTGGAGGCTGGGTCATTTAATAAATTTGAGGCTAAATTATCCAGGTTTTTGATTTATAAGGGAGTCAAGGCTTATGGAGGACAGGTATGAAAGGGAAACTGAATCCACAATCAAAACAGCTATGATCTTATTGAATGATCTATTCCTGCTTCTATTTCTTAGGTTTTTTATGTACCTCTTCAAGGTTTGCAGCAGACTTTGGCACAGCAAAAGGACAACTCATTCCTCTATTCCCCAATCACAATTGGGATCCCAGAAAAACAGCAAAAATCCAATAATTTCACATTCCATCAGAAAATCCTATCCCATGACTCTCAAATAACATCCCCTGTTGCATTATCATGAATATGAAGTTTTAGAAGATGGTTATGCTCTAAATTCTCTTTTATAATTCAAGGTATAGAAGGGAGTATGTGACTTCCTGCTGGAACAGCTCGACAATAAACCAACATGACCTTGTTACTGTGGGGATATGGACCCAGGTAAAGGACTATTGAGGTTGATGTGCAGACGTACAGACTCTCAGGCACTCTTATTTATTTCTAAAACCCTGGACACAAAGAGAGAGGGCGCAATGGAGAGTGTGAGAGAGAGAGAAAGAGAGACAAAGAGAGATGCAGAGAGACAAAGAGAGATGCAGAGAGGGAGAGAGAGATGCAGCGAGGGAGAGAGAGGCGCAGAGAGAGAGGGATTGAGAGAGAGGGAGAGATGTTCAAAGAGAGAGGGAGAGAGCTGGGTACAGAGCGAGGGAGAAAGAGAGAGCTAGGTGCAGAGGGAGAAAGGGAGAGAGGGAGAGAGGAGGGGGAAGAGGGGGGAGAGAGAGGGAGAGAGAGAGGGAGTGAGGGGAGAGAATCAGACGACGCAGAGAGAGGCAGACGACGCAGAGGAGAGAGACAGATGACGCAGAGAAGGAGAGAGGCAGACGACGCAGAGGAGAGAGGCAGACGACGCAGAGAGGGAGAGGCAGATGACATGGAGAGAGACAGATGATGCAGAGAGGGAGAGAGGCAGATGACGCAGAAGAGAGAGGCAGGTGACGCAGAGAAGGAGAGAGGCAGACGACGCACAGGGGAGAGAGGCGGACGATGCAGAGAGGGAGAGAGGCAGACGCAGAGAAGGAGAGAGGCAGACGACGTACAGGGGGAGAGAGGCGGACGACGCAGAGAGGGCAAGGAGCAGACGACGCAGTGAGGGAGAGAGGCAGACGACACAGAGAGGGAGAGAGGCAGACGACACAGAGAGGGCAAGAAGCAGACGGCACAGTGAGGGAGAGAGGCAGACGACGCAGTGAGGGAGAGAGGCAGACGACACAGTGAGGGAGAGAGGCAGACGACGCAGAGAGGGAGAGAGGTTCTCAGACAGTCCCTAATGGCGACGGGTGCGAACAGAAAACACCTGGATGGCTGGCCTCCTCCACTGCCACAGCACATGCTGAAGGGTATGGAAGATTTTTCCCAGAGAGAGGGGGGAATAGACTGTGTGGTAATCACCACTGTTGTACATATTAGAAGATGTGTGGTACGACCCAGTACGACAGGTACGGGGGTAGTTCCTGCCTGCTGGCTCCGCCCAGTAGGCGGAGTATAAATAGGTGTGCTCCCCATACAGCAGCCATTTCGCCAGCTGCTGTAGGAGGCCACACATCTTAGTGTAATAAAGTAATAGTGTATTCAACTCTCGTCTTTGTGCAATTGATCGTGCATCAATTTATTACACTAAAGTTTTCAGAAGGTGGACCTCCGCATCAAGCCGGATCGCCTGCAGCTGGATCTACAATCAAGCTACACCAAAAAGGACTTTCAACACTGGCTAGCTTGTGTCGAAGCTTACATCAGGTCTGCACCAGACCCAATCCCGGAAGCTCAGAAGATCCAGATACCCTACTCGCGGCTGAGCTCCAACGTCTTTCTTCTTATCCAGGACGCGGCGATCTACGACAAAGCCATGGCGCTACTGAAAGAGAGTTACGCCCAGCAGACGAACACGCTCTTCGCCAGACACGTACTCTCAACTTGCAGTCAACTCCCTGGTGAGTCAGTTGAAGATTTCTGGCGTGCTTTAATTCCTCTGGTCAGAGACTGTGACTGTGACATTCGAACCTCCTCATGCGGGACGCCTTCGTTACGGGGATATGGTCAGCCCTCATACGTCAGTGACTTTTAGAGGGGGCCACGCTCGACCTCGCAGCAACAAAAGAACTGGCGCTATCGATGACAGTCGCCTTGCGCAATATTCAGGCCCACACCACCAGCCGCGCGGCCCACCCCTCCTACACATCGTGGACTCCGCAGACAGCCGCCCCACCGGGGGCCTCACCCAGCCAATACGCCTGTGCCACACGCCAGCCAGCCAACCCCGGGGGCCCCCGATGTTACTTCTGCAGGCAACAGAAACACCCCCGCCAACGCTGCTCGGCCCACGCCGCCTGTAGCAAAAAGGGGCACTTCGCTGCGGTGTGCCAGGCCCACTCAGTCGTCACTATTGCCCCGACCCCCCTCGCGTGGACAATGGAAGCAGCCACCTTCACCTCCCCGGACCACGCGCGGCCAGTGGGCGCCGCCATCTTCTACCCCTCAGACCACGGGCGGCCAGTGGGCGCCGCCATCTTCTCCCCCTCAGACCACACGCAGCCAGTGGGCGCCGCCATCTTCCCCTTCTCGGACCACATGCGGTCCATGGGCGCCGCCATCTTTTTCAACCCCTGCCACGTGCGGCCCGTGGGTGCCGTCATCTTGTCCACCCCAAGATCATCAGGCACCGCCATCTTGTCTTCCCCACGGCACATGGGCACCACCATTGTTACAGGACCCGTGACCCCCGGGCACCCCATTGTTCGACACCAGCGACGACCAGCCACGACTTGCCTCGGTCACGATCGACCAGTCTCGCCCGCACAACCTAGACACCGCCTCGACAGGCGTGAAGATCGATGGGCACGAGATCTCTTGCCTGCTGGACTCCGGGAGCACCGATAGCTTCATCCATCCAGATACGGTAAGGCGCTGTTCCCTTGCGGTACACCCCGCCAATCAAAGAATCTCCCTGGCCTCCAGATCCCACTCCGTGGCGATCCGGGGGTACTGTCTAGTCACACTCACGGTCCAGGGAGTCGAATTCAGCGGCTTCCGCCTCTACGTCCTCCCCAACCTCTGCGCTGCCCTGCTACTCGGCCTGGATTTCCAGTGTAACCTCCAGAGCCTAAACATTGAAATTCGGCGGGCCCCTACCACCCCTTACTGTGTACCGCCTCGCGACCCTAAAGGTCGACCCACCTTCCCTATTCGTAAACCTAACCCCGGATTGCAAACCGGTCGCCACCAGGAGCAGACGGTACAGGACCCAGGACAGGACCTTCATCAGGTCCGAGGTCCAGCGGCTGCTTTGGGAAGGCATCATCGAGGCCAGCCCTGGAGAGCCCAAGTGGTAGTGGTGAAAACTGGGGAGAAACAGAGAATGGTCATGGACTACAGCCAGACCATCAATAGGTACACGCAGCTCGACGCGTACCCCCTCCCACGCATATCTGATATGGTCAATCAGATTGCACAGTACCCGGTCTTCTAAACTGTAGACCTCAAATCTGCCTACCACCAGCTCCCCATCCGTAAGGTGGTCCGCCCATACACTGCCTTCGAGGCAGATGGCCGCCTCTACCATTTTCTCAGGGTTGGCTTCGGCGTCACCAACGAGGTCTCGGTCTTCCAAAGGGAGATGGACCGAATGGTCGACCGGTACAGGTTGCGGGCCACCTTCCCATACCTAGACAATGTCACCATCTGCGGCCACGATGAGCAGAACCACGATGCCAGCCATGCCAAATTTCTCCACACTGCCACTCTCCTAAACCTCACCTATAACAAGGAGAAGTGCGTATTCAGCACAAACCACTTAGCCATCCTCGGCTAAGTGGTCCAGAACGAAGTTCTGGGGCCCGATCCCGACCGCATGCGCCTCCTCATGGAGCTCCCCCTTCCCCACTACCCCAAAGCCCTTAAACGCTGCCTGGGGTTCTTTTCATACTACGCCCAGTGGGTTCCAAACTTCGCAGACAAGGCACGCCCACTCATCCAGTCCACCCTTTTCCCCCTGACGGCAGAGGCTCAACATGCATTCAACCGTATTAGAGCCGATAACGCCAAGGCCGCGATGCACGCAGTAGAGAAGACGCTGCCCTTTCAAGTGGAGAACGACACATCAGGCGTCGCCCTAGCCACCACGCTCAATCAGGCAGGCAGACCCGTGGCATTCTTTTCACGCACCCTTCATGCCTCCGACATTCGGCACTCCTCCATCGAAAAAGAGCCCCAAGCCATCGTTGAAGCTGTGCGGCATTGGAGGCATTACCTGGTCGGCAGGAGATTCACTCTCCTCACTGACCAATGGTCGGTAGCCTTCATGTTCAATAACACACAGCGGGGTAAGATCAAAAATGATAAAATCTTGAGGTGGAGGATCGAGCTCTCCACCTACAACTACGAGATTTTGTATCGCCCCGGCAAGCTCAACGTGCTCCCAGATGCCCTATCCAGAGGTACATGTGCCTGCGACTCCGGTAGACCGTCTCCGGACCCTGCACGACAACCTTTGTCCCCCGGGAGTCACATGTTTGTACCATTTCATAAAGGCCCGCAATCTTCCCTACTCCTTCGAGGAAGTCAGGGCAATCACCAGGGACTGCCAGGTCTGTGCGGAGTGCAAACCGCACATCTACCAGCCGGACCGCGCACGCCTGGTGAACGCCTCCTGCCCCTTTGAACGCCTCAGCGTGGATTTCAAAGGGCCCCTCCCCTCCACCGACCGTAACACGTATTTCCTCAGTGTCGTCAATGAATACTCCAGATTCCCCTTCACCATCCCATGCCCCGATATGACGTCTGCCACTGTCATCAAAGCCCTCAATACAATCTTCGCGCTGTTCGGCTTCCCCGCCTACATCCACAGTGACAGGGGATCCTCATTCACGAGTGATGAGCTGCATCAGTTCCTGCTCAGCAGGGGTATCGCCTCCAGCAGGATGACCAGCTATAACCCCTGGGGAAACGGGCAGGTGGAGAGGGAGAACGGGACGGTCTGGAGGGCCGTCCAACTGAACAGAAATCTCCCGGCCTCCCGCTGGCAGGAGGTCCTCCCCGATGCACTGCACTCCATTCGGTCGCTACTATGTACCGCCACTAACGACACACCCCATGAACGTCTCTTTGCCTTCCCCAGGAAGTCCACATCCGGGGTGTCGCTCCCGACTTGGCTCGCAGGTCCAGGACCCGTACTCCTCCGTAGGCACATCCGACTCCACAAGGTGGACCCGTTGGTTGAAAGGGTGTAGCTACTCCACACTAACCCCCAGTATGCCTACGTAGCGTACCCCGACGGCCGCCTGGACACTGTCTCCCTCAGGGACCTGGCACCAGCAGGTTCCACACACACACACCCCTCCGGCCCGGCTCCACCCCCGCCCCCCCCCCCCCCCCACCCCCGCAGCAACCTCCTTAGGACCATCCATCCTCCCCCTGCCCACGCCCGAGGATGAAGAGGATTTTGGCACGCTCCCGGAGTCACCAAGGACCAGACCAACACCAGAATCACCGCCACCACTGCATCGTTCCCAACGCCACATCAAGGTGCCGGACCGGCTAAATCTATAATTGGTTCGGGACTATCAAACCACCTTGTACTGGATTTCAGAAAGAAATATTTTTTTTCACTTCTGTATATTAAACTTGCCCTGTATATAGTTCTCCTCCACCCCCGCCGGACCCAATTTTAACAGGGGGTGAATGTGGTAATCACCACTATTGTACATATTAGAAGATGTGTGGTAAGACCCTGTACTACAGGTACAGGGGTAGTTCCTGCCTGCTGGTTCCGCCCAGTAGGCAGTATAAATATGTGTGCTCCCTATACAGCAGCTATTTCGCCAGCTGCTGTAGGAGGCCACACATCTTAGAGTAATAAAGCCTCAGTTGTATTCAACTCGCGTCTCTGCAATTGATCATGCATCAGAGAGCAAGGACCAGCAGCTGCTATGGAGCACAGAAGGCTGTTAGTCTGTTAGCGATCAGGCAGATTGTGGGTGAAAAGACATTCTCTGGTCAAAGTGATGAAACTCGTGGAAATTTAAGGACACTGATTCCTTTTCCCAACCATGCCAGGACAAATCTTCCAGAGTGAGTAGTGACTCTGGGGGTTGGTTCCAGATTGCTCAAAACCTGAAGGAAATGTCCTGCAACAGTACCTGGGCATGATCACTCAGCAAAGCTTGGAAATGTGTGCCTGTTGGAAGCTGGAAGTATCTTTGGACTAGTTCTTGTAAAGATTGCAATTTTGCAGGGAGTGTGCTATAATATCTAAATGCAGGGTGGGCATTTCAGTGCGTTAAAACACTCATAAGGGGATGTTTGCACATTTCTGCAGTTTGGTGTACCAGTTGCCTCATAAGAAATATTTCATCCATGTTGATTCTAATTTGTTATTATAAAAGTCTTAAAATGACGTCTTGTCATGTGATTATTTGAGTTGGTCACTGGGAATTCAAATCTCTTTTTAAAAGTTAATTGGTTGCCATGGGGTTCATGATAGCTTCTTCTTCCACTCTGAGACTTCTGTCTTCAGTGCCTTTTTCAAATGTCAGTACACTGAATTTAATATAAACACACCCTTCCAATGAATTCGGCTATCAGGCCACTGTTTTGAGCGGGTGGTCCATTACTGAGGCCCCATAGCTGGGCCCCTCCCCTGAAGAGCAGCCCCCCCCCTTCCCCCCCCCCATAGTGTAGTTCATCTCTCCCCCTTCTCCCCCGTGGATTTTTTGGGTCACCCCCGATTACAGGTCCTGGACCACTTGAGACAGAGTAAGTGATTTCTATTAATTTTTAAGCTAAATCTTCATAGCACAGTGTACTATTGTGCAACTTTTGAGTTCCTCACTTTCTTTGCTTGACTTAAATGTATGTCCATTAAAGACCATGGATCAAAAAATGACAGCAACAATATAAAAGAAATAGCAAACGGGAAGGGTCCTAACAATAGGTAACAAACCATTGGCTCCTTAATGCTCACTGCATAAATAGATAAATATTTTTGGATTCAGAAAAGGCATATCCTCATGAAAAAGAAACTTAAACCTCCATTGCTACCAACAGAGGAGGTTGAATAGAGAGGAACTCATGGAAGAAAAAGTACACAAACAATATAATGATTATCCACACGACGTGACAGAGTAAGGTACAACCTGGAAAGTTCCTAATTTAGACATTTGTTAGAAAATCAATGGGTTTTTTATGGCTAGGTGTGATAGTCAGAAGACAGAAATACCAACATGCAGGTTCATTGTTGATAAAGAATCACCTACTTTCACCTTCTAAGGTCAGACATCGAATGACAATTTAATTTGGAGCAGTTATTTTAATCAGGGGCGATATTATGTGACCATCTCTACGATCCAATACACCCAAGGACTAAAAAATTGTTACATCAAATGGCCAACCTTTTGTTTAAGCCTTATTAAATGATTCAAGTCGTCACTTAATTCCCAGAAGATATCAGAAGTACAATATTGCCCTACAGTAAGAGACCCAAGATGCCATGGTAAATTTGGGCCACCCAGGTTCCATGTCTACCTCTTTATTTAAGATCCATCATTGAAAGTAGTGGTGTTTCCCAGAAAGACCTCATTAAGATGCAACAAGATAACACTTGAACTGAACAAATTAGGAGAATACCGGTGGCAGGAATTTGCTTAAACAATGGCCTAGGTCCCTGGGCAAGAAGAGCTTCAGTGGTACTAGTAATTCCTCAGTGCCTAGTCCTTGTCATGAGATCCAGATCAGCATATCATGGTGCAATCACACACACACTGATGGACAGGCAGTTGGACCAACCAGCACACATATAACATTGCAGCCAATCACCACTGAGAGCACAACGCACTATAAAACAGGGAACACCACAGTTCCCGCTCATTCTACCAGGAGATAGCTCAGAGCACAGAGCTCACAGCGCGCCACTCAGGCATAGACCATGTGCTGAGTGCCTCACTAAAATAGTGATAGGGCTGGGTCCACAGGTTAGCTGGTGAAGCACATACCCAAGCCAGTAGTTAGTTGTTACCGTTGATTAGACAATAAAACAGAGTTGTACCATCTACAGCCGTGTTGGATCATTTGTGCATCAGAACACCCAACACGACAGTCCTGATGGTCCTAATTGCAGTGATGTCCTATTAATATGTTGAGTGAACCACCAGAGCAATAACAGAGCTGGCACAGCTAATGGAAGGTCAAAAGTGAGAAGTCGAATGGCTCCTCCTTCTCAAGGTGAAGAGTTTGTTAGTAATATGCTATGAATAAGCATATTCAGCAATCACCCTGAAATAGGTAAAGGAATAGGTTAATATTGTAAGTTTCATTTTACAGGAAATTGTGTTTCGCTGGAAGCAAGAACTAGTGGAATGATGATTCTTAGGTAATTATAGTGAGCCCATTGAAGGGTCATAGCTGGATAAATGCATAACTATGTAAACATACTAGAAATCTGTGTTAGCATTTTCATTTAACCTTGCAAGGTACTTGTTGGAATGCAAACATTAATTAATATATAGAAATAATGAACCGTTCAGTGGCCTAAATTTGATAGAGTCATCCAGGCTCGAAATGTTAGCTCTTCTCTCTCCACAGAAGCTGTCAGACCTGCTGAGATTGTGCAATATTTTCTGTTTTTGTTTCAGATTCCTGCATCCACAGTAATTTGCTTTTATATTAAAGGAAATAAGAATGGTTATACTGGATGGCCACTATGAAAAACCTATCAACAGGCCTTATGAACAGCTCTGGGCATAAATAAATAATTAAGCATCTGAAAGTTAGGTTAAAGGCCAGTGTGGTAATATTTCACGAGAGTTATGGAACCAATAATGGGGTCAGTCTAGGATCACGAGGGAAGATTCTGTAAAGGCCGTGCAATAGCTGAAACTGTGTCTATCAATGACTCCAGAACAAAAGAAGGCCCTTTGCGGTTTCAGTAATCTTATTATCTCTAAAGAGCTACTAAAGATCACCTGGGGACTGCGCAGCCCAACTTCAAAAGGGAGCTACATTGAGGGCTTTTAAAAGATTTTATAACCCAGGCTGGTCAGCGGTAATGGAACATCTGTTAAGCAATGGCCTCTCAAACATTCATTTTAACTCATTATGTCAGAGATATGGCAGCACGGTAGCATAGTGGTTTGCAGTTGCTTCACAGCTCCAGGGTCCCAGGTTCAATTCCCGGCTTGGGTCATTGTCTGTGCGGAGTCTGCACGGTCCCCCCATGTCTGCGTGGGTTTCCACCGGATATCCCGGTTTCCTCCCACAGTCCAAAGATGTGCGGGTTAGGTGGATTGGCCATGCTAAATTGCCCATAGTGTCCAAAAAGGTTTAGTGGGGGTTATTGGGTTACGGGGATAGGGTAGAGATGTGGGCTTGAATATTGTGCTCTTTGTAAGGGCCGGTGCAGACTCGATGGGCTGAATGGCCTCCTTCTGCACTGTGAATTCTATGATTCTATTATTCTATGATATTATCAGCATGGAACACAAAGCTAATTTCTAAACACTAGATAATCATCCTTTGTTGAAGACAGTGTGGCAACATTGAGTCACATAACCTAGGCCTCTGGACTTTTTGAACAAGTAGTATTGCCTTGCTGGGCTGAATAGCTCGGTTGACTGTTTAACATCTGATTAGCAGGCCACACAGAAGGACCTCTACCCCCATTTACCCTGCTTGGGCTGGAAGTTCTCTACCATCTGTATGCCTATTTCATTGTATAAATTCAACACCACTGGAAAAGTGAATTATCCAGCATTGGTTTTTAACCCATTGACCTCAGTGAAATGGTACTATATTTGACTTCAATTCTGGATACTTAAACCCATGTGAAACAATGGCTGGAGCTCTCTGACCATTGGAATTCCTTGGTCACGCCGCAGCACACACCTGCTTGCAGGTTTCCCAGCTGCATGGGGTGGCTTCTATGGGAAATCCCATTAACAACTAGCGGGAGTATAGAATCCCACCACCAATGAATGGTGCACCACGAAGAAACACACAGCTGGGGGAACGGAGAGTCTCGCCCAATATTTCATTCTCTATGAACTATGTACTGCGACTCTTTCCTTATTCTATCCCTCAGTTTATTATCGGAATATGGCGGAGATGTTGCGAATGCTATTTTTGCATTTTGAGCATGTGCAAATAAACTAATCCTTGGAGTTCACTCTCTCTCGATTTTGATTTGAGGCTATTAATAGAAAATTGGATCACACCAAAACAAAGGGGTTGGGAAATACACCACTGCTTACAAAGAGGGAAACAAAATAACTTTCTTTTGGGCATTTTTGTTTTAGGGGAAACATTTTTAGGACAATAAAAGCCTGTCATTATAAACTTTGGAAGGTTTCAGTGCAGTTAGGCAATGGAAGATAACTGTCGAGAATGCATCTATATTAACCCAGTTTGAGTAGTTCAAGAAGTCACGAAGATGTGAGGAATCAAGAGGAGGTGAGGAAAAAGAAGAGTTGTTCACACATACCAGCTGTCCTTGTCCATTATGAATTGGTTCTTGCCATGATCATATGTTTTTGCTGTATAGCTAATGTGTTCTATCCCTTCTAATATTAAACTCAGTTGGCCCTGTTTAAATAGGTTTATTTACACAGTAAAAAAATGAATACCGCCTTCCCAAGTGCTCATGATTCTTTCATTTAAAGCCCAGCATTCATCCTCTTTCAGTGAAGTGGAATGACGAATGGAAGTCAGGCTCCAGCAATTACTAAGATGTTCAGAAGTATGACTATAATGAAACTCGGGTACCAAAATAATCAAGACATCTCATTACAGTTTTAAAGCATGAATGATCAATGGGGCAAACGTTAGATTTCCACCACCATGGCTTGTTCATGTGACAAAAAAAATATTTTGCTCAGAATTTGCTAAGTCACAAAGACACCTTTCAAAATTTACAATGAGATCTTCATAATCTTGCTAGCAAAAAAAGTTTGAATAATTTGAGAGTAAAGTTTTCAGTAAATTATGTAGGAAAAGATTTACATATCCAGGAATATTTATATCCTAAACATGGGCAGTGTTTCTTGGATCAGTGAGAATCAAAACAAAAATATATTTGTCTAATGCATAACATAAGTATTTGTAGCTGGTACCGTAATAACATTTATTCTACAAGATTACTTTCAAACATCATAAATTGTACCACGCAACCAAATTTTATACTGCAATTAGCATAATCCTCCAGTCAAATTTGTACGAAAGCAGAAAGTGCAAAAACACAACTATCCCAAGCACAAATACTTCAATAAAATTAAATATGAATAGCTCAAAAAGGTATCAAAAACAATTGTGTATTTGAAATGTCATCCAACTTAAAGTTATTACCTTTAATACCAGTACATCAACTGAAATACTATACATAAATATAGTCATATTCCCTCCATAACATAGGATGCAAGATGTAAAGTAGTTCTGCTGCTTCTTTCATATTTCTAGTAAAGTTTGAAACCTATCTTTTAGTCCATCACTCCACAAATAAAATATCACATGTATTTTGAGGAGTAAACAGATCAAATCCAGCCTGGAATAATGAGATAATGATTACCTTGACAATAAATGATGTTGGACAGTCTCAATCACAGTTCAGCTAAATCTGCATTAGGAGTTCAAGGTCATTGAAGTGGAGAAAACTTGAACACCATACAATCTTCCGTGGTATAGCTGGAGCAACTCATTTTATTTCAGGGCTTGTACATTTCTTATACATCGTATATAGGACCAGAAGACATAAGAGCAGAATCAGGCAATTCGGCCCATCGAGTCTGCTCCACCATTCAATCATGACCGATATGTTTCTCATCCCCATTCTCCTGCCTTCGCCCCATAATCCCTGATCCCCATATTTTAAAAAATATATATTCATCCAAATTTTCAACCTTTTGCATTTTACAAAAAAATAAGCACGCCCAACACATTAAACCCTCACCCAACAAGATCCCACCTCCCCCTCCCCCCAAACAGTCGACAGTAACCAACTCTCCAAAATGCAGAATGAACAAATCACAGCTTTTGTGGAACACCTCGCTCACCCCCGTTAGAGCAAATTCCAGCAGGGCCCTCCGCCACACCGAGGCACAGAGCAGATAAGCTGACCTACACCCCTACAAGACCCACCTGCAAGCAATCAGCAAGGAGAAGGCTAAAAATCTGCCCCGGCACCCGTCTGCAACTCCGGCTGGTCTGACACCCGGAACATGGCCTCCAGGGGACTAGGTTCCACATCTATGTGCAAATCCCCTAAAATGGTGTTGAAAACTGATCTCCAGAAACTTTCCAACTTCGGGCAGGACCAGAGCATATCCACATGATAAGCAGGACCCCTCCCGCACTGCTCACAGGTGTCCTCAACCCCCTCAAACAGCCGGCTCATCCTTGACTTTGCCATATGCGCCCTGTGTACTGCCTTCAACTGTATCTGCCCCAGCCTTGCAGATGAAGTTGAGACATTCACCCTCCGCAGCACCTCACACCATAATTCCCCTTCCAATGCCAGCCCCAACTCCTCCTCCCATTTAGTCTTGATCCTCTCCGTGGACACCGTATTCTCCTCCAAAATCCTCCTGTAAATCATCGAGGTGACCCCAACCGCCCCACTGACAACACCTCCTCCAGCAACAGGGAGGCAGGTATTATTGGGAAGGTTGGGAAGACCTTCCTCGCAAAGTCCCTCACCTGCATGTACCGGAAATTGTCCCCGCACGCCAGCCCAACTTCTCATTAAACTCTTTTTATGGGCCAGGCTTTAGCGAACACCAAAGTATATCATGGAGTTCACCTGACCCACAATTTTTAATAGATTTTGGTTATGGGGAGCACAGGGGCCCACTTTACAGGTGTGATGCAACAGAGATCTAAAGTATGTTTAAACAAAAACATTGTTTATTCTATGAATCCAGATACCATTTTAAAAACAAACCGTAAACATCTTTTCAACTACCAACACTGATAATCCCCACAGATACAATACTCTATAGGTAACCCTTAATAACTTTCCTAATGGATTTGTGAAGGGCAGGCCCCTGACGTCCAATATTTGATGGCTTCTTAATGTTATAATGATGCCAGCAGAGGGGCACGAGGTTGAGGTGGTAGTCGCCATGGACGCGGAGAAGGCTTTCGACCGGGTGGAGTGGAAGTACCTATGGGATATTTTAGGCATGTTTGGGTTCGGACAGGGATTTGTGGATTGGGTTCAGCTGTTATATCAGGCACCGTGGCAAATGTAAGAACCAACCGAGTCAGGTCAGAATACTTCGGTCTCTGTCGGGGCCGAAATCATGGAGGTACGAGGAGAATTTGGACGATTTTCAGGCTACAAGTTAAATATGGGAAAGAGCGAGATGTTCGTGATCCAGGCACGGGGGCAGGAAAAAGTCAGGAGTATGGGTCAGCGATATGGCAGGGTTTCTCAGTCTGGAGAAAATCAAGTTTGTTTTGAGAGGATCAATTCAGGGGTTCGTCCGGAGATGGCAGCTGTTCATCAATCTCTTCAAGGAAAATTGAACGTCAGCAGTAAGTGGGGGGGGGGGGGTAGAAGAGGGGAGGGGGAGGGAGGAAAACAGGAGGCATGGCAATGTTAGATAAGGACAGGGAACTTAGTATATGGGTAATTAGGGGATAGGGCGGGGGTAGTAGAGGACGTTGTTTACTGTTTTTCATTTTTTAGGAGTTTTGCATGTGTCGGCCCGTGCGGTTGTTTAAGAAATATAATGTGTTAAACTGTGAAAATTACAAATGCTTCAATAAAATATTTTCTAAAAAAAAAAAAAATAACTTTCCTAACAACATCCATAAGTCAAAAACCCTTTTGCATTCCTTACAGGTATTACTTTGAAATCATGAAGTGATCTGAGACATTCTTTAGTAGGACGGGAGAGAAATCAAAATACACCTTGTTGCTTGAATGCAGCTCCCCAACTGAAAACAAAACCAAGACACAAAGCAGCTTCCAGCTCAAACTGAAAGTAAAAGACAGAATCACATTCCAGCTCCACCCACACAATGACATCACTGCAGCTATTTGATAAACATCCATTTATTAAAGGGACCCGCACATGACACTCTTCCAAGCTAACAAGTTTCCCTCCCAGAAACAAACATCTCCCTGATCCCCCTCTCCTCCAAACCCTGGAACCTCACATCCATCCTCCCCCGCTCAAATCCGTGATTTCTCCGATTGGCATCACCCTCAACCCCAATCCCAACCTAAAGTGCTGACAGAACTGCCTCCAAACCATCAGTGTGGCCATCACCATTGGACTTCCCGAATACTTGCCTTGAGCCAACGGGAGCGCTGCCGCCGTTGCCAGCGCCCGCAACCCCGACACTTAATGAATTCCCCCTTAGCTGTTCTAATTCAATAACAAAATCCAATTAAACCAAAACCCCTTTTCAAGGGCGTGGCCCAGCACACTATTCTCACTTGAATGGGACTGGTCCTTTACCGGAGATTCTCATCCAGTCTCCAACAGCAGATTCAAACTCCTTCCGGAAAACAACTATATCTTTAAAGTTAGCCACAACTAATGTGCTTTTTACTGGAACAGCTCTTTAAAATGAAATCATAGACAGGGAAAAACCCTTCTTCCTCCTCGAGTCCACAGATGTCAAACGGAAACTGAAACCCCCTCTCACCTCACAGCCACAGCCCAATGTGCTACAAGTCACATGATAAAGAGACTAAACCTTTCTGAAAGGGACACTCACATGACAATACATAGATACATAGAAGATAGGAGCACGAGGAGGCCTTTGGCCCTTCGAGCCTACTCTGCCATTTATCACGATCACGGCTGATCATCCAACTTTATAGCCTAATCCTGCTTTCACCCCATAACCTTTGATCTCATTCGCCCCAAGTGCTATATCTAGCCACCTCTTGAATATATTCAATGTTTTAGCATCAACTACTTCCTGTGGTAATGAATTCCACAGGCTCACCGCTCTTTGGGTGAAGAAATGTCTCCTCATCTCTGTTCGAAATGGTTTACCCTGAATCCTCAGACTGTGACCCCTGGTTCTGGACACACATACCATCGGGAACATCTTCCCTGCCTCTAACCGGTGTAGTCCGTCTCAATGAGATCCCCCCTCATTCTTCTGAACTCCAGAGAGAACAATCCTAACCTAGTCAACCTGTCCTCATATAACAGTCCTGCCATCCCTAGAATCAGTCTGGTAAACTTTCGCTGCACTCCCTCGAGAGTAAGAACATCCTTCCTCAGAAAAGGAGACCAAAACTGCACACAATATTCCAGGTTTGGCCTCACCAGGGCCCTGTATAATTGCAACAACACATCCCTGCTCGTACTCGCAAACCTCTCACAATGAAGGCCAACATACCATTATCCTTCTTTACCTCCTGCTGCACCTGCATGCTGACCTTGAGCGACTGGTGCACAAGGACACCCAGGTCCCACTACACACTCCCCTCGCCCAATTTACAACCGTTCAGGTAGTAATCTCCCTTCCTGTTTTTGATTTTAAAGTTAATAGCCTCACACTAATCCAAATTATGCTGCATCTGCCATTGATTTGCTCACTCGCCCAACCTGTCCAGATCATGCTGAAGGATCTCTGCATCCTCGTCAGAGTTCACCCTCCCACCTTACTTGGTATCATCTGCAAACTTTGAGAAGTTGCATTTTGTTCCCTCATCCAAATCATTAATATATATATATTGTGAATAGTTGGGGTCCCAGCACCGATCTCTGTGACATCCCACGAGTTACTGCCTGCCAATTTGAAAAGGTTCCATTAATTCCTACTCTTTGTTTCTGTGATAAAGCCAGGGGAGTTCAATGAGCTCCTTAAAAGTCCTTTATTTCAGCAACAGCATCATACATGCACCGGGTCCTCGTTCCTTTTTAGCTGGCTCTACAGTTGCCAGCCTTTTATGCTCGTGCTGGGTTAACTCAGTATAATTGAACATGGGGAACAATCATCCCCAGCTGGAAAGTCCAGTGCAGGTTATTACACCCCTCCGCCTCCAAAGTCCGAAACCCCTCGCAAGGACGACCTTTGAGGAGGAGAGAATAGAAGAGGACCAAACGGGTGCAAACCCCACAGTGACCAGACAACAAATCCAAAAATAAAACAGATTAGTTTGGATAAGACGCCACCGAATGGAGAAGCAGGAAGGGCCGGCGGATACACCACCGAGCATGTAAGTCTGGCACGACCACCCTCACCAGTCACACAGGAGGGGGTGAAGCTGCCAACAGTCGAACCCGGGGATAGCGCGCACCATGGCATCGGACATATCAATCCAAGGCCCAATCAGCATGGCATGCCTTCCAGCCACAGAGGGAACAGGTGGGGAGGGGGGGGGGGACATCGAACAACGTCCCGTAACTCCCAAACGCCCCTTAATTGAAAATAAAAATCAGCCACTCTAAATTTTACCTAAAACCTTAGCACCTGCCAAGGGAGCTGTCGCCCCGACATTCTTACAGTACCTCTCCACAGGCAAATAAACCCACAGTGCAATAAAAAAAACGCAGCAGGGCTCCGCGCAAGCTGCCACAGGATCAGAAGTCACGTATGGAATGCCCAGTCAACTCAATGCCAACAAAGTCTCGAGGCACAAAACCTGCAGTCATACAATAACTGTCAGCTCGCAGGCAAAACACCACTGTTGTAAATCCCACAGTCCAAGCAACCGCAGAACAGTCTTCCAAACACAACTCCGATCAGAATGACGTTTCAAAAGGGCGGCGACCAACTCGAGAATAGACTACCCAGTGGACCACTCTGCCATCACGAAACAATGACAGACAGAGACGGATGAAACACTACGCGACCAACACCAGAAGTCGTTCAGAAGATACCGCATGTGTTATTGTGGGACATGTCAGACTCCAGATCACTCCCAGTGGACACACTTCACAAGCCGACAGCAAAAACTCGACCCGGCGCTCATCTTCCATGACATTACAGGTTCCAGAAAAAGAAAAACACAACAACAAAAACTCTTTTCCGTAGTCCACACATAAAAACAAATTCCAGGGAGGTAGTTCAGCCGAACAGCAGCACGCCGACAGCTCCAATTCATCATCGTCGCCAATATGATAAAGTGAGGTGAGTCCAGCGAGGTTCTTAAAAGTCCTTTATTTCAGCAACAGCATCATATATGCACAGGGCCCAGTTACCTTTCACCGGGTCCTCGTTACTTTTTAACTGGCTCTACAGCTGCCGGCCTTTTATGCTAATGCTGGGTTAACTCAGTCCAATTGAGCATGGGGAACAATAATCTTCAGCTAGATGAGTCCTGTGCAGGTTCACCTCAATACACTTCCCCTATCCCATGTGCTTTAATCTTGCACAATAATCTCTTTTGCAGGGCTTTGTCAAATGCCTTCTGAAAGTCCAAATATACCACATCGACTGGCTCCCCCTTGTCAACTGTACTAGTTACATCTTCAAAGAATTCCAACAGATTTGTCAAGCATGATTTCCCCTTCATAAATCCATGTTGACTCTGACTGATGCTGCCACTGCTTTCTGAATGTTCCGCTATAAAGTCCTTGACAATGGATTCAAGAATTTTCCCCACTACCGATGTTAGGTTTACTGGTCTATAATTCCCTGTTTTTCTCTACCTTCCTTTTTGAATATTGGAGTGACATTACCTACCCTCCAATCTGCAGGGACTGTTCTAGAGTCTATTGAATCACGGAAGATGACCATCAATGCATCCACTATTTCCAGAGCCACCTCCTGAAGCACTCTGGGATGGAGATTCTCAGGCCCTTGGGATTTATCCATCTTCAATCCCATCAAACTTATCAGCACCATTTCTCTACAAAGGCCTTCTGGAAATCCAAATAGATCACGTCCACTGGTTCTCCTTTGTCTACCTTCCTCGTTGCCGCTTCAAAGAATTCGAACAAATTTGTCAGGCATGACCTCCCCTTGATGAATCGTGCTAACTCAGCCTCTCTTGCCATGCACTTCTAAGTACTCCACAATCACATCCTTAATAACAGACTCTAAAATCTTACCAACTACCGAAGTCAGGCTAACCGACCTACAATTTCCTGTCTTCTGGCTACTCTCTTCTTATTCCAATCCTCTGGGACCCTTCCTGCCTCCAGTGATTCCTGAAAGATCACCACCAATGCCTCCACAATCCCCTCAGCTATCTCCTTCAGAACCTTCAGGTGTAGTACATCCAGTATATGTATGATTAGCACGGTGATAAAATAGTTATCTTACATATGGGATTTACTCCATGTACATGACACTGGAATTAATTGCATGCGAGCTCGGAGTAGATTTAAAAAATATTCCCAATAATTATGTAGCAATAGGGATCACAAACAGCTTAGCTCTCATGACAATAACACCCAATTTGAGATATTCTGTTCTGAAATCATATCTAATCTCCAGTATTTGTTTGATCTGAAATTTTAACAAAACAGTTTGATTTCAATAATTAAATGGTCCCTCCTTCACTCATTGAACAAACATCATGTTTGCTGATTCATTGTCCAGACACACACCTAAAATCCTTCATCACCCATCATAATTTAACAAAAGATAACTCATCTTTAGAACTGAACTACAAAGTCGAGCGAATGAAAACAACATTTTAAAGAAGGGTTATTTATTCACAGTTGGAAATATCTGCAGTCATGGACACACAATAAATAATACAAATAATTTGTAAATCATCACTTCTTCATGAATTACACAAATCATTAAAAAAAATGCAATGCCCTAAACAATTGTTTGATATGCATCTCAACCTGGAAGGATAATTTCATAGTTATGCATTCCTATCAATATTATTCCATGGCAGTGACACAATAGCAGTGTTTCAGTCTTAAGAGACCACTTGACTTACTAACACTGTTTATTCTATTCAGATCATAACATTTTAAGAAGGATAGGGGTAGTTAAAAGATTGTACTTCAATCATCGAACTAGATAACTGTCAAATACAGAAAAATGCATTCTCATGTAGCGTAGCATCCGCTTGTTATTCACTATAAAACAGTAATTTCTTGTTTCTTTTTAATCATTGATGTTTCTTTTTAATTATTTATCCTCATGTGTATCACTGAGAAGGTAGGGGTGGAACTTTTTGAAATTCTGCAGTTTGTGAGGAGTTCCTTGGAATTATTAGATTCACATAATGAGACTGACGACTGACCAGGCAAGGGGAGCAAGTTTCCTTCCTTGGAGAACATTAGTGAATTTAGTTGAGATTTCTTCAATCAAATATCTGACACCAGATTTTTTTTTTTTTTAAATGTCCAGATGTTTAAAAAGCTGAATTCAAATTCTCAGGATTACTAGTCTAGTAACATAATCCATTGTTACAAGAGAGTGTTTTAAAAAAAAACTCTCCAAAGACAATGGAGACTGACCAGATGCTGTGTTCCACCAAGTGGGATGTAGAAAAAAAGACACTCAACCCCCTGAGGAGCATCTCCTGCTCACTCATAACCCATTTGGAACTTATTTTATGTTTCAGAAATGAGGCACCAAATGCTGTTTTAAAACAATGACTGAATCAGACTGGGGTTAAATGTTTCTCTGGTATCTATGGAGTACTTTACAGGACTGTTGGCAAGCAGGAGGGGAATCAGGATGATGCTTTACTGTAACAGGCTAAGAAATCGTTTGCCCACTCTGTCTGCCCCTCTCTCTCGGAGGTATTCCACCTGGATTTGCAAAATTGATCATCCTGTGAAAAGAAATCTACTGCAAACCAAGATGTTTTGGGATAAAATGTGGAAATCTGCTAAATACAACTTTGTGCATTGAGCAACATGCATTGATTGTAATATTCCAAAATTCCCTAGATTCTGGAAAGATCCCAATGGACTGGTAAACTATAAGTGTAATGTTCCTCTTCATGAAAGGAGGAAGACAGGCCTAAAGCAGAAAAAAGGAAAATAGAAAGCTATAGGTCACTTACATTAACACATTGGTAAACTGTCATTGAGAAAATTAAAGAATACATTATTCAGGTGGTAACGTGCTTCAACGACTACCGTCACGCCGTGGCCTTGACATCAATCATTACAAAGTGCTTCGGTAGGTTGGTCATGAGACACATCAACTCCATACTCCCAGAATGCCTCGATCCACTTCAATTCACATACCCCCACAACCGGCCCACACCGGACACTATCTCCCTGGTCCTACACTCATCCCTGGAACATCTTGACAACAAGGAGTCCTATGTCAGGCTCCTAATCACCTTCAACACCATAATCCCAGCCAAACACATCAAAACTCCAAAACCTAGGACTTGGTTTAGCGCAACAATTACTCACTCAAAGTCGAGAAGAGATTAAATCAATCGAGGCTTTATTAAGCAAGACTTGTTCCCCAGCAGCTCAGTTACAGAATGCGGCTGCTGGGAGAACTCGAGCTCTTATACTCCGCCTTAAGGGCGGAGCCAGCAGGCGGCAGATCCAACCAGGACCCGGGACCTGCCAGCCAATAGCCTCTCGGCTTCACAGGTACCGTACTTCCCCTAATACATACCACCACACTTGGCTCCTCCCTCTTCAACTGGATCCTCAACTTCCTGACCCATAGACCACAATCAGTAAGGATAAACAACAACACCTCCTCCACAGAAACTTCATTACCGGGGCCCCGCAATACTGCATACTTAGCTCCCTGCTACACTCCCAAACACACAACCGTGTGGCAACATTTGACTCCAACTCCATCTTCAAATTTGCTGATAACACGATCGCAGTGGACCGGATCTCGAACAACAATGAATCAGAGTTCAGATCATAGAGAATCTACTGGTGTGGTGTAACAACAACAACAACAACATTCGCCCCCTCAACATCAGCAAAACTAAGGAGCTGGTCATTGACTTCAGAAAGCGAAGCATCATACACACCCGTCTGCATCAATGGTGCCGAAGTGGAGATGGTTGACAGTTTTAAACTTCTAGGTGTGCACATCAACAATCTGCCCTGGTCCACCCACGTCGATGCTACAGCCAAGAAAGCGCAACAGCACCTATACTTCCTCAGGAAACTAAGGAAATTCGGCATGTCCACCTTGACTCTCACCAATTTTTACAGATGCACCATAGAAAGCATCTGGCTGCATCACAGCCTGGTATGGCAACTGCTTGGCCCAAGACAGTAAGAAATTACAGAGTTGTGAACTCAGCCCAGTCCATCACGTGAACCTGCCTCCCATCCACTGACTCGGTCTACACTTCCCGCTGCCTTGGGAAAGCGGTCAGCATAATCAAAGACCCCCTGCCACCCGGCTTATTCACTCTCCCAACTTCTTCCATCGGCAGGATACAAAAGTCTGAGAACACGCACTAACAGGTTCAAAAACAGCTTCTTCCCCGTTGTCACCAGACTCCTGAATGACCTCTTATGGATTGAACTGATCTCTTCACACATCCTCTATACTGAGTAGTACTACACTCCGTATGCTCACCCGATGCCTATGTATTTATGCATGTCCTATGTTTTTTATGTATGGAATGATCTGTCTGGACTGCACGCAGAACAATACTTTTTACTGTACCTCGCTCCACGTGATAATAAATCAAATCAAAAGGTAGTAATAGGCCACCTGGATAATCAACATAGTTTTATGAAAGGGAAATCATGTTCGACAAACTTATTAGGGGTATTTGAGGATGTAACATGCAGGGTGGATAAAGGGGCACCAGTAGATGTAGTGCATTTGAATTTCCAAAAGGCATTCATTAAGGTGCACATAAACGTTTACTGAATAAAGCAAGATCCATGGTGTTGTGGGCAATATATCAGCATGGATAGAGAATTAGCCAACTAACTGAAACCGAGTTGATTAAATGGATTGGTTTCAGGTTGGCATACGTGCCACAGAGATTAGGCTGGGGCCTCAACTATTTACAATCTATAGTAACGACTTTGATGAAGGGACCGATTGGATTAAACATAAATTTGGTGACGATACAAAGACAGATAGGAAAGCAAGTTGTGAGAAGGATACAAAGACTCTGCGAAAGGATATAGATGGGTTAAGTGAGTGCGCAAAAAATTGACAGATGGAGTATAATGTGGGATAATGTGAGGTTGTCCACTTTGGCAGGAAATAATTATTAAAATGGGGAGAGAGTTCAGAATTTTACAGTACAGAGGAATCAAGAGTGCCATTGTACATGAATCACAAGAAGTTAGCATGTAGGTACAGCAAGTAATTAGGAAGGCAAATGGAATTTGACCTTTTTTGTAAGGGGGTCGAGTGTAAAATTAGGGAAGTCTTGCTACAACTGTACAGGGCAGTGGTGAGATTGTATCTAGAGTACTGTGTAAGATGTTGGTCTCCTTCCTTAAAAGGAGATATACTTGCATTGGAAGCAGTTCCGAGAAGGTTCACTAAGCTGATTCCTGGAATGAAAGGATTATCTTATGAGGCAAGGTTGAGCAGGTTCGGCCTATACTGATGTCGAGGTTAGAAGAATGAGAGATGATCTTATTGAAACATAAGATTCCAAATGGCTTGAAAGGGCAAATGCTGAGATATGTTTACCCTCACGGGGGAAATTAGAACTGGGGGCACAGTTAAAAATAAGACTGAGATGAGGAGGATTTTCTTCTTTTAGAGGACGATTAGTAGTTGGAAATCTTTTCCAGAGAGCAGTTGAGGCTGAGTCATGGAATATATTCATTGTTGAGTTACACAGAATTTGATCTCCAAGCAAGATTATAGGGGAGCAGGCAGAAAACTGGAGTTAAGGCCATGATCTTACTGAATTAAACGGTAGGTTCGATAGGGTGAGGGGGCGTATTACTGCTTCTATTTCATCGGATCTTTAAGCTCATTAATACTGATTGCAGTTGAATAGACACAATGTGATCAAGCAGAACTACTCAGATCTTGATATGATGTCATATACGATATGAACTGGTGTCACAGATAACTCACTCTTCATAACAACATTGCCTTTTCAATTTGATTTTAAAATTAGTGCAGCAATAATAAAAAGCTTATATGCTTCATCCAGTCATCATAAAATACAGATTCTCAAAATAAGAAACAATGCAAAGTCACTTTAAAAAGTCATTTTTAGAAAAAAATGAATTAATGAATTGATATTAATTTCATGTTTCAAGTAATTTATTGCTTTGCTTTCTTCTTTTGAAGTATTTTGGCTCATGCAAGGATATAATGTGCATCAACATGATTTAAAAAAAATCTAAGTTATGGCATCAGAAATACTAGTGATGAGCAACTTTTTAATCTGGGTCCAGCACTTTCATCAATCCTCTTTGTGTGTTGCTTTTTATATTTCTTCTATAACTTTCATTTCATGACCCTCAATGGCTTGTTTCTTTAAAATGAAGTTCATGAAAAAAATAACAACTGTCACAACTGTCCCCACTCTGACGGTTGCCTAATATTGAAGACTAAAATCAACGTTTTATATATGGAGATTCCCATTGGGATTAGCATTTCTAACAAAGCCTGCAGGATACATATAAAAGATCGATTTACCGATCTTGTCCAAATAGAATACTTCAAGAACAGCAAATGGCTGGGTCAAGATGTATAGGCCCCCTTTCCTTCAGTTTTCTCTTATTCCCTAGATAATAGTCAAAGCTCACTTTTGGGAAAACCTGGATGCAAATGCCGTGCACACCATGGTTTCACCCAAGGATCTCAATGTTTTCTCTGTACAATGCAGATAAGTGATTTTAGTGAAAAACCTGCCGACATGCAAATCAAAAGGCAAAATGCAATAGTTTGCCTTCAAAAGACAGTCCTTTCTCTAGTTTGATTACTTTTTCCACTTATTTATTCAGCTCTTGGTATTGATATGTCTATAACTTAATGCACATTTTTCATTTTTGATTCATCTTGATGAGAAGTCATCCTTCAATGTTTGCTATGCAAAATATCTGCTGACAGACTGCAGTTCCAAGGATAAGCTTGCTCAATAATACTGAGTCACAGACTGCCATGAAAATAATGCTGACACATCTATGACAGAAAATGTATTTCAAGTTGTATAAAATTCTTCCAAAAACATGCCAAATGATAACTTTATCGTCTTTAATTATATAATCTTCTTTAATATATAATAATAGCCAATGCACCAAGAAGTTGGGAAGTATCTCAATGCCAACAATCCATAACTGTAGAAGGCTGGAAGTCAACAGGTTACAGATTGAAAATTGCCCAATACTTATCTGGGTTCGCAATAAAATCTACCCCTTCAGGAAAAAAAAGAGAGATTTTTAAGTTTAGTAGTTCTAGTAAAGCCAAACACAATTGTAACTGAACAGGGCTAAGATTTTGCTAACAATTGCAAAATAGTTTTATGAATATATTAGGGAAGAGCTTTATGTACAGTAATTTATTCATATCTGAATCTGACCCTTACTTTCTTTGGACATCACAAGATGTGACACCCTCAGGTGCACCTGCATATAGTCTTAAAACACAAATTACCAAATTTATGTTATAAATAATAATTACACAAAGAGCAGAATATATTGGTCATCGGTTGTCTATGGTCATTCGAAAATCTGATTTACTGCCAACAGCCAAATTAAACAATTATTTAGTCCAGGCCACGCTAAATTGCCCCTTAGTGCTCAAAGGCTAGATGGGGTTATGGGGGTAGGATGGGGAAGTCAGCTTAGGTCCCTATTTTTCGGAGGGTCGGTGCAGACTCGATGGGCCAGATGGCCTCCTTCTGCAATGTAGGGATTCTATGATGATGGTTTGGTTTTTTTAAAACAATATTATATATGTTGCATCTCATATGAAAATGTAATATTCATCCAGGTCCAATATGGCCTGCTTTAATTTTATATGCTCCAAAACTCCACAGGACTGCTCATTGTATTAAAGGCGTTCAGTTGTGCAAATATATTGTTATCACACCCTGGGCAAGTGCACGGTCATTTCCAGCCCCACTCGTCCCCGAGTCACAACACAAGTGAATTAACCAATAATTTGGGCAGCACGGTGACGCAGCGGTAGGCCTGCAGGCTCACAGCGCTGAGGTCCCAGGTTCGATCCTGGCTCTGGGTCACTGTCCGTGTGGAGTTTGCACATTCTCCCCATGTTTGCGTGGGTTTCGCCCCCACAACCCAAAGATGTGCAAGGTAGGTGGATTGAACACGCTAAATTGCCCCTTAATTGGAAAAAATGAATTGGGTACTCGAAATTTTTTTTTTTAAATTAACAAATAATTCTTATAAAAATACCCAGTATCTTTGTCCCTTGCCTGTCCAATAATTACAGTTACCAGGTTTGTAAGTTTAAACAAAATTACGGTTTATTTATAAAAAGAACAAATATGAAAACGGATTGGAAATTAGCAAACGTGACACCACTGTTTAAAAAAGGAGGTAGGCAGAAAGCGGGTAATTATAGGCCAGTGAGCTTAACTTCGGTAGTAGGGATGATGCTGGAATCTATCATCAAGGAAGAAATAGCGAGGCATCTGGATGGAAATTGTCCCATTGGGCAGACGCAGCATGGGTTCATAAAGGGCAGGTCGTGCCTAAATAATTTAGTGGAATTTTTTGAGGACATTACCAGTGCGGTAGATAAGGGGGAGCCAATGGATGTGGTATATCTGGATTTCCAGAAAGCCTTTGACAAGGTGCCACAAAAAAGATTGCTGCATAAGATAAAGATGCATGGCATTAACAGTAAAGTAGTAGCATGGATAGAGGATTGGTTAATTAATAGAAAGCAAAGAGTGGGGATTAATGGGTGTTTCTCTGGTTGGCAATCAGTAGCTAGTGGTGTCCCTCAGGGATCAATCAGTGTTGGGCCCACAATTGTTCACAATTTACATAGATGATTTGAAGTTGGGGACCAAGGGCAATGTGTCCAAGTTTGCAGATGACACCAAGATGAGTGGTAAAGCAAAAAGTGCAGAGGATACCGGAAGTCTGCAGAGGGAATTGGATAGGTTAAGTGAATGGGCTAGGGTCTGGCAGATGGAATACAATGTTGACAAATGTGAGGTTATCCATTTTGGTAGGATTAACAGCAAAAGGGATTATTATTTAAATGATAAGATATTAAAACATGCTGCTGTGCAGAGAGACCTGGGTGTGCTAGTGCATGAGTCACAAAAAGTTGGTTTACAGGTGCAACAGGTGATTAAGAAGGCAAATGGAATGTTGTCCTTCATTGCTAGAGGGATGGAGTTTAAGACGAGGGAGGTTATGCTGCAATTTTATAAGGTGTCAGTGAGGCCACACCTGGGGTAGTGTGTTTAGCTTTGGTCTCCTTACCTGAGAAAGGACGTACTGGTGCTGGAGGGTGTGCAGAGGAGATTCACTAGGTTAATCCCAGAGCTGAAGGGGTTGGATTACGAGGAGAGGTTGAGTAGACTGGGACTGTACTGGTTGGAATTTAGAAGGATGAGGGGGGATCTTATAGAAACATATAAAATTATGAAGGGAATAGATAGGATAGATGCGGGCAGGTTGTTTCCACTGGCGGGTGAAAGCAGAACTAGGGGGCATAGCCTCAAAATAAGGGGAAGTAGATTTAGGACTGAGTTTAGGAGGAACTTCTTCACCCAAAGGGTTGTGAATCTATGGAATTCCTTGCCCAGTGAAGCAGTTGAGGCTCCTTCATTAAATAATTTTAAGATAAAGATAGATAGTTTTTTGAAGAATAAAGGGATTAAGGGTTATGGTGTTCGGGCCGGAAAGTGGAGCTGAGTCCACAAAAGATCAGCCATGATCTCATTGAATGACGGAGCAGGCTCGAGGGGCCAGATGGCCTACTCCTGCTCCTAGTTCTAATGTTCTTATGAAAGACGCAGCAATTACAGATGAACAACAAGCTAATACCTGACCCCCCTTTAACTGCTCCACCCTCTACCCACACACATACAAGAAAGACAAACACAGAGGGGTGGAAAGTGGTACAAATGATAATGATTCAGGTCAAAAGTTAAGAGTCCTTGCTTCAGATTATGAGTTCTTTAATGCATTTTCTTCACAGGATGAGTGTGCACTAAAGTCTCTGGTATACAGTCTGTAATGATCTTCCTTGCAGTTAGCAATATCTTACTCACACTGTTTCCGGGAGAGGCCCCTGGCTACTCTTCAGCCTGTTCTGCAGAAAGAGTTATCTGGGGCGACATTCTCTGGTATCGGCGCGATGTCCGCCGACTGGCGCCCAAAACGGCGCAAATCAGTCGGGCATCGCGCCGCCCCAAAGGTGCGGAATGCTCCGCATCTTGGGGGGCCGAGCCCCAACCTTAAGGTGCTAGGCCCGCGCCGGTCTAATTTCCGCCCCGCCAGTTGGCGGAAAAGGCCTTTGATGCCCCGCCAGCTGGCGCGGAAATTACATCTCCAGGCGGCGCATGCGCGGGAGCGTTAGCGGCCGCTGATGGCATTCCCGCGCATGCGCAGTGGAGGGAGTCTCTTCCGCCTCCGCCATGGTGGAGACCGTGGCGAAGGCAGAAGGAAAAGAGTGCCACCACAGCACAGGCCCGCCCGCGGATCGGTGGGTCCCGATCGCGGGCCAGGCCACCGTGGGGGCACCCCCCTGTGCCAGATCGCCCCGCCCCCCCCCCCCGGACCTCGGAGCCCGCCTGCGCCGCCTTGTCCCATCGGTAAGGTAGGTGGTTTAATCTACGCCGGCGGGACAGGCATTTTAGCAGCGGGAGTTCAGCCCATCCGGACCGGAGAATCGCAGAGGGGGGCCCGCCAACCGGCGCGGCGCGATTCCCGCCCCCGCCGAATATCCGGTGCCGGAGAATTCAGCAACCGGTGGGGGCGGGATTCACGCCAGCCCCCGGCGATTCTCTGACCCGGCGGGGGGTCGGAGAATCTCGCCCCAGATTCTGGTCTCTACTTGCATCAGCCTGTTCTGCAGAGAGAGTTATCAGATTCTGGATTCTGCTTGTATTAGCCTTTTGGGCAGAGAGAGTTGATTCCAACAGTGACCTTTTGGTGAGAATTACCTGGTTCTTTCTAGAGAAACAGTGGGAAAAAGAGAGGTTTTCTCCCTTAGCTGCCAAAATGAACCTAAAAACACTTTAGGTTTCTGACTTCAGTGGAAACAGATCCAATTACAACCTGTTACCAGGCAGAGCACCGCCTTTTAGGCAAATTCATTGGCCACCAGCCAAATCAGTCAAACCAAGTCATCACTGATCACCTCTGCTACTGAAATCCTCTGCTTCCATTAAAGGCACAGGCCACAGCTTCCTTCTGCTTGAATTAAAATAGCAGGCTGCCTTGAAGACATGTCTTGAAATCATCCATGGATCAAAAATGTAACGGCAAAAATGAAAGGGAAAATAAGGGAATAAACAGGAACGGGAAGAACCCGTATAATAGTGATAGTTGAGTAAACATGTACTTAATTACGCAAGGGGTGTGAGATACATAGTAACATCATTACTTGGAAGTTCCCCTCCTGGTCTGAGGGCATCTTCTCCTCAGAACAGAAAGGAAGGTGTTGGGGGTCGAAGTGAGACTGGTAAGCCTAGGTGTCACCACTGTAAGGAGGTGGAAAATGTTTGGTCAGCATTTTGTTTGTAGCTTCACCCATGATGACAGGGAGTCCGAAGGAAGCACTGCAGTTAGCACCTGAAGTGCCGATTGAGGGGCATGCAGGAGCTAAGAAAACTCACTGGGCAATAGACGGCTCTGAGAGAGATGTTGATGAATGTTTCAAATGACCATGGTAGTGAACCAGGTCTTGAACATTTTCAGACTGAAGGTGATCGTAAGGATGAGGAATTAGATGAGAGTCTTGACTTTGATACTCATTTTGAGGTACTGGTAAACAGTTGTCACAAGATGTTGGTAAGAAGGGGGAGTCAGATGAAGGTTTTGACTTCGACCTATGTCCCGGTTAGGAAGTGATGATGAATACTTGTTGCCAGAGTGATAGTAGCAAGGAAGAGTCAGGCGACAGTCATGACATTGATCTTGGGTCTGACTGTGATGCAATGTTAGATAGCTGTACATGAGTAAACGTGTCACCAATTGAGCTTGGACCACTGGCGAACAATCCTTCCAAAGCTGGTAAAGGAGTTATTAACTTGGAGGAGGCAGGTGAATTGGACTTGCCAAAAGGTAGTTTGTTATCACTTCTGGAGTTCGGCCCATTGCTAATTCCTTCAGGTGAAAGAAGTTTCCAGAGCAGGCTTGCTTGGAGGGAAAGTAAACCTGACTGCACAGCAGCAGTCAGGATAAGGGTGGTAGGGACTGGGGTGTGATACCAAGCGGGCGGCTGGTCGACCCACATCATTTTGAAGGGTTAGCGCATCTCTTCGAGGTAGCAGACGTTGAAAGCCTGGATGGTGAAGTAGTTGGCTTGGCCATCAATGCTTCTCAGGATAAAAGCAAATTACTGCGGATGCTGGAATCTGAAACCAAAAGAGAAAATGCTGGAAAATCTCAGCAGGTTTGGCAGCATTTGTAGGGAGAGAAAAGAGCTAACATTTCGAGTCCAGATAACCCTTTGTCAAAGCTGATTGTCAAATCCTCTTCAGGAGTTACAAGGAAGGTGGTCGGCAAATCCTGTGGTGGTTCTACAACCACAGAGGAAGAGAAAACCAAAACTGTTCACGGAGTCAGCGATGTCCTCCGACAGTGGAGATACAAGCGGTTACATAAACTCTGATGAGGAGATAAAAGCTGCCACCCTAGTAATAGAGCCAATTGGATCAATCAACTTTTGAGAGGACCAACCTCTCAGCTGCCCTTGTTGCTCATGGTGGCCCTGTGAAGGCCAAGAGAAAGGCTGGTGGGGTTGTGAAGAGTATCGGAACCCACTACTTCATTCAGCGTTAGAACATAGAATATAGAACATACAGTGCAGAAGGAGGCCACTCGGCTCATCGTGTTTGCACTGACCCACTTAAACCCTCACTTCCACCCTATCCCCGTAACCCAATAACCCCTCCTAACCTTTTTGGCTACTAAGGGCAATTTATTATGGCCAATCCACCTAACCTGCACGTCTTTGGACTGTGTGAGGAAACCGGAGCACCAGGAGGAAACCCACGCAGACACGGGGAGAACGTGCAGACGCCGCATAGACAGCGACCCAGCGGGGAATCAAACCTGGGACCCTGGCACCAGAAAACCAGTGCCATCCACTTGAGCTACCGTGCTGCCCTAAAGAGAGGCAGATGAAGTGAGAGATCTTGATGTACAAGTACACAGGTCCCTAAAGGTAGCAGTTCAAGTAGACAAGGTTGTTAAGAAAGCATATGGAATGCTCTCCTTCATTGGTAGAGATATAGAACATAAACGTAAAGATATCATGTTGGAATTGCATAAAACATTGATGAGGCCACAACTGGAATATTGGGTGCAGTTCTGGTCACCACATTACAGGAAGGACGTTATTGCTCAGGAGAAAGTACAGAGGAGGTTTACAAGAAATGTTGCCAGGGCTAGAAAGTGTAGCTACGAGGATAGATTGGATAGGTTGGGGTTATTTTCCTTGGATCAAAGAAGGCTGAGGGATGACTTAATTGAGGTGTACAAAATTGTGAGGGAAAAGTGATAGAGTGGACAGGATAGAATTGTTTCCCTTGGTGGAGAATTCTAGAACCCAGGGGACTTAAATTCAAGATAAATGGCAGAAGGTATAGAGGGGACATTTACCTATTTAATCCTGGTTTCCCTTGCGTATTCCCTTGATCTTTCTGTATTTTTTCTATTTTACCTTTTGGAGCCTGGTCAGTTGCTGAAATTTATGCCGTTCAGATGGGCTACACTTTCAATTTGTAAACCATTACTGAAACCGAACCCCCCCGCCCCCCCCCCCCCCGCCCCCCCCAAGCCAGATGTGCTATTTGGTTTGGCGTCTGGAGACCCCCGTTATCAGTGCTATTCGGTCCAGCCAATTTGATGATGTTCCAGAATGTTCTGCCGAACTGAGAAGTACTCCATTTTGTAGAGGAAAGCACACTCAGGATGCAGGCCTGAAGAGGCACAGTTAATCTCCCCCTCTCCTTTTAAAAAAAAAATATATATTTATTCAGATTTTCAATGATTTTCAACAAAACACTCCAACCATAAAAAATAAATAAATAAAGCACAATACAAGCAAAAATTATACATGAGATTTCCAGCAAAATACAATAACCCTCATTTAACAAATAAACACTCCAGTAAGGGAAACGCCCCACTCTAACCAAAACAAAACAGAAATACCAAACCCTGCCCCCCCTCCCCCCCCCCCCCCCCGCCAGGTTGCTGCTGCTATTGACCTCCACCCAACGCTCCGCAAGAAAGTCTAGGATTAGTTGCCACCGCCTGGAGAACCCCTGCACAGACCCTCGCAAGGCAAACTTTATCCTTTCCAGCTTGATGAACCCTGCCATGTCGTTAATCCAAGCTTCCACGCTTGGGGGCTTCGCATCCCTCCACATTAGTAGGGTCCTCCGCCGGGCTACCAGGGACACAAAGGCCAGAACACCGGCCTCTTTCGGCCCCTGCACTCCCGGCTCGTCCGATACCCCAAATAATGCTATCCCCCAGCTCGGCTTGACCCGGGTGTTCACCACTTTGGACATAGTCCTCGCAAAGCCACTCCAAAACCCCTCCAGCGCCGGGCATGTCCAGAACAAATGGGCGTGATTTGCTGGGCTCCCCGAGCACCTCACACACCTGTCCTCCACCCCAAAAAACCTACTTATCCTCGCCCCTGTCATATGCGCCCTATGGACAACTTTGAACTGTATTAGGCTGAGTGGCGCAAGAGGAGGAAGAATTAACCCAACTCAGGGCATCAGCCCACAGATCTTCATCCAGCTCCTCCTCCCACTTACCCTTTCACTCCTCCACCGAGGCCTACTCCGCCTCCTGCAGTTCCTGATAGATCGCCGAGACCTTGCCTTCTCTAACCCAGCCACCCAAAATGACCCTGTCCTGAATCCTTCCTGCTGGGAGCAGCGGAAATTCCCTCACCTGCCATCTCACAAACGCTCTCACTTGCCTGTCCCTAAAAGCATTCCCGGGAGATAATCCAAATTTCTCCTCCAGCGCCCCTGGGCTCGCAAAAGTCCCATTGATGAATAGGTCCCCCATTCTTTTAATCCCAGCCCGATGCCAGCTCAGAAACCCCCCATCCATCCTACCCCGGAACGAACCTGTGGTTCTCCCATTTCGGGGACCAGACCGAGGCCCCCACCTCGCCCCCATGTCGACTCCACTGCCCCCAGATCTTCAGAGTCGCCACCACCACCGGACTCGTGGTGTACCTTGTCGGCGGAAGTGGCAACGGTGCCGTCACCAGCATCCCCAGATCCATACCCACACAAGACGCCACCTCTAGCCTCTTCCACGCCGGCCCCTCTCCCTCCATTACCCACTTACGGATCATCGCCACATTAGCTGCCCAATAATAGCCACATAGATTCGGCAGCGCCAGCCACCTCCCCCCCCCGTCCCTGCTATGCGCCAAAAACACCCTCTTCACCCTCGGGGTCTTATTCGCCCATACAAATCCCATAATACTCCTGGGATGGGCAGGCACTGGAACACAAACAGGAACCTCGGGAGGACCGTCATCCTGACCGATTGCACCCTACCTGCCAGGGAGAGTGGCAGCATATCCCATCTCTTGAAGTCCTCCTCCATTTGTTCCACCAACCATGTCAAATTGAGCTTGTGCAGGGCCACCTAGCTCCTAGCTACCTGGATCCCCAGGTATCGGAAACTCCTCTCCACCCTCTTAAGCGGTAGCTCGTCTATCCCCATTCCCTGGTCCCCCGCATGCACCACAAAGAGGTCACTCTTCCCGAGAAGAGCTCACTATAGCCTGAGAAGTCCCCAAACTCCCTAAGGATCCGCATAACCTTCGCCATCCCATCCACTGGGTCTGCAACATATAACAACAGGTCATCAGCATATAACGACACCGGGCCCTCTTGACCGGCCCATTCAGGCCCCACACATTCCATGTTATCAGCTGGATCAGGGGGCTACTCGCCGCTGCCGCCAGCACCCCCCCCACAGTCAAAGTGTCTACTCCAGTCCTGGTAGACACGGATCTTCGTATTCTCCCACCTGCTGCTCCGTTCTTTCTTCGCCCATCTCAGGACGGACTCTGTCCATAAAGCGGTTGAACCTCATCACTACAGCCCTTGGCGGTTCGTTGGCTTTAGGCCTCCTTGCCAGGACTCTATGAGCCCATCTAGCTACAGGGGCCTCGGGAAAGCTCCCGCTCCCATCAGCGTGTTGAGCATTGTAACTACATATACCCCAGCGTCGGACCCCTCCACTCCTTCAGGGAGACCCAGAATCCGAAGATTCTTCCTCCTCGACCTGTTCTCCAGGTCCTCAAACTTCTCCTGCCACTTGTTGTGTCGCGCCCCGTGCGCCTCCGCCTTCACCGCCAGGCCCAAAATCTCGTCCTCATTCTCTGAGGCCTTCTGCCGCACCTCTCGAATCGCCGCCCCTTTGGCCTTCTGGGTCTCCACCAGCTTTTTGATCGACACCTTCATTGGTGCCAGCATTTCTGCTCTCAGCTCCGCAAAGCAGTTTTTAAGGAATTCTTGCTGCTCCCACAACCTCTGCGCCCACGCTGCTTGATCTCCACCCGCCGCCATCTTGCTTTTCCTCCCCCGCTCTCTTCGCTGCTCCAAAACCACTTTTTTGATTGCGCATCTCCTGGTCCACTTCATAGAGTGCTGGGGGAACCTTACTATCACCTTCCCACACTGGGAACTGTCGTACAAGTGCCGCTGGGGCTCCTCAAAAGGGCCCAAAAGTCCGTTCTTTGCGGGAGCTGCCGAACGTGCGACCTACCTAGGCATAGCCACAACCGGAAGTAATCTCCCCCTCTCCTGATGAACACTCTTTTGATTAATAAGTTTGAAGAGACAGTTTATTTCTCTCTCGCTCTAGTACCCTGGCAGTTTAGAGAGCATTCTAAAGCCTACAGATTCTGGTTGAAGTCACCATTAGGAGATCGCTGGCTAAAAAGACCGCAATGTCATCAGCAAAGAACCATCTCATAACTCTTAATCCCTGTTTTTTTTTTTTTACCTTTCCCCATTTCCACTGTGTGTCTGTCTTGTTGTGTCTGGGTAGAGGTTGGGACAGGATTTGGGGAACAGGTAGATTGGTAGACCATTCATATAATTCATCTTTTCCTCTCATTATTAATAAACAGTTTGTCAACATTTTTATTTTTTAATCTTAGTCCTGTAACCCATTGGAGCAGCCTAGGGCCACAATCTCGACACATTTATAAGAATTATTTTTTAATTCACTTATTTAGAGACCCGGGTCGAGGGGGGCAGAATTGACCATGTGCTTGCCCAGGGTGTTGTAATATAAATAAAAAGGTACTGTTATGGGAATAGATGCATGGGTCCTCATTATGCATGGCTTTTTGTCGGATATGTGGAATATTCCATGTTCCAGTCCTAGACTTAACACCACCCCACCCCTCACTATTGTCGAAGACATTGATTAATGTATTGATGCCACCATGCTCGCGCCCTAAATTGGAATATGTCAACAATTTAACATCCAACCATTCTCTTTCCTTCAGCTGGTTCATCTCAGACTCTCCCATTTACTTCCACGATTGTTTTTATCCAATTTATTCCGTGGATATGGGTGTGCTGACCAGACCAACCCTAATTGTTCTCGACAAGGTGCTAGCTTCTTGAACCGCTGCAGTCCATGTGGTGCAGGTCCACCCACAGTGCTGGTAGGGAGGGAGTTCCAGCATTTTGACCCATCAACAGTGAAAGGAATAGCAATATAGTTCCAAGTCAGGAGGTTGCTGTTTTAGAGGGGAACTTAGTTTGGTGTGTTCCTATGCATCTGCTACACTTGTTCTGCTAAGCAGTAGATGTAGGTTTGGAAGCTCCTTTCAAAGTTTTGGTGAGTTTGAGTGGGGTAATGGAAGGAACGCCGGTGGTGTTGGTAAACATGTGCATCTTGTACATGGTACAGACTGTTGCCAGCGTGTGTTCGAGGTGGAAGGGCATGAATATTGAAGCTTCACACTGCTGCTAGTGTGTATTGGGCGTGAACGTTGAAGGTGATCGTTTGGTAGCAGTCAAGTGGGCTGTTTTGCCCTGAATGGTATTGAGTTTCTTGAGTATCATTGGAGCTACAGCAATCCAGGCAAGTATTCCATCACACTCCTGACTTGTTGATGGTGGACAGGCTTTGGGGAGTTGGGAAGCGAGTTACTCACCAAAGAATTCCCAGCCTCGGAGTTGCTCTGGTGGCCTCAGTATTTATATGGCTACTGTTCAGTTTCTGGTCAATGCTTAACGTTAATGGTGGGGGATTCAGTGATGGTAATGCCACTGAATATCATAGGGAGAAGGTGAGGCTCTTGCCTTGTTGGAAGTCATTGCCTGGTACTTGTGCAGCCTGAATGTTACTTGCCATTTATCAGCCCAAGTCTAAATGTTGTCAAAATCTTGCTGCAATTGGACATGGAATGCTTCAGTACATGAGGATTTGTGAATGATGCTGAACAATGTGCATTAATCAGTGAACATTCCCACTATTGGCCTTGAGGTTATTGTGTTTGGACGACTTCAGATTGCGGCCATGGTGTGAGTGGTCACACACAGAGCACCTCCTGCTCAAAGGCATAGGAAAGAGCTCCTTTTACCCGATACTGGGTGTAACTTTGACAAAGAGGTGTAGTTGATAGTCGGAGGAGTAGTTTCCCCCGGGAGTGGCATGTCCGCTGGCTACCAAACCCGGCAGTAGATAGTGAGACCCCTGGCCAAGGAGGTGGAGGAAACCGGTGGTTCAGCAGCCAGTGGAAGGATGGCAGAGGGGGAAGGGCTGGTGCAAGTCGGAAAGCCCCAGATGGAGCAGTTGATGGCTTTCATTAAGGATGAGTTCCGCCACAGAGGAAGGAGGTGCAGCAGGACAGATCGAAGGCCATTAAAGGACCTGTAGCACCCCTGAAGAGTTCGATGGAGCGGGTGGAGAAGCGTTTGGAGGTGCAGGGGTCGCAGGTCCAAGAGATTGAAGGGGTCATCTCGGACCACAGCGATCGAGTGGTGGCACTGGAGGCCGGGGTGGGGCTCTTAGGAGACCTTTGCAAGACATTGAGGGCAAAGGTGGAGGAGCAGGAGAACAGCTTGAGAAGGCAGAACCTGTGGCTAGTGGGCCACCCTGAAGGAGTGGAAGGTGCGAGTGCCACAAATTATGTCTCAAAGATGCTGGCAGGGCTGGTGGCGGAGTGGATGATAGATAAGACCCCTGAAGTGGACAGAGCACACAGGTCTCTGAGGCAGAAGCCAAGAGCTGGGGAGCCGCTGCAGGCAGTGAGACTCCACAAATTTGTGGAGAAAGAGAAGATCTTGCATTAGGTCAGGGAGAAACACGCCTGCGAATGGGAGGGGAACAAGGTCCGAATATATCAGGACATTGGGGCCGAGTTGACGAAAAGGCATGGTGGGTTCAACAAGGCCAACGTGGTGCTGTACCGGCGGCAGATCAGGTTTGGGTACTCTACCCAGCGAAGTAATGGGTGACGTTTGAAGGCCGGGAATATTACTTTGAGACCCCAGAAGTGGCTAAGGACTTCAACAAGGAGATTAAACTGGGAGGAAACTCAGTTGAACAATACTGGGTAACTGGCATTTTGTAATGTTTGGGAATATGGTTGAAGTGGGGGATTTTGTTAGACATGCACCATTTAATTATGGGAGGAGATTTTAACTGTGTCCGAGAGTTGAAGGTGGATAGGTCGAACCCCAGGTCGATGGGTTGGGTACGGATGGCAAAGGAGCTGGGTGAGTTTATGGAAAGAATGGGTATGGTGGATCCGTGGTGTTTTAAGAACCCGGGGGAAGAGAGTATTCTTTTTTTCACATGTTTATAAAGTGTATTCGAGGATTGATTACTTTGTGGTGAACCGGGAGATTTTGGTCGGGGTGGAGGGGGCGAGTACGTGGAGATAGTAATTCCGGACCACTGGCTGGAGATTTGGCTTAGACCGGGATGAGAGCAGAGTCTGGGGTGGAGGTTTGATTCGGGGTTATTGGTTGTTGGCAGATGGAGACTTCTGTGAAAAGGTGCGGGCAGGCGGCGATTAAGAATTATGTGGAGTTGAACCAGATGGGGAGGGGTCGGTGGCCATTTTTTGGGAAGCACTGAAGGCAGTAGTCCGGGGGGAGATTATCTCGTTCGAGGCTCACGCAGATGGGGAAAGGAGGGAGGAATATGACCATCTAATGAGCGAGATAGTGGAGGTGGATAGGGAGTATTAAGTGGGGTTTCCAAGGGCCGGTGCAGACTCGATGGGCCGAATGGCCTCTTACTGCACTGTAAATTCTATCATTCGAGGGTGGCCACCATGGAGGGATTGGCGAGGAGGAAAAGGTTACAGGGACAATTCAATAGACTGAGAACGGGGACTGTAGTAGGACAGCTGCGTAGGGCAAGAGGGGTGCAGTATGAATATGGGGAGAAGGCGAGTCGCATGCTAGTGCACCAGCTGCGGAGGCAGTCCACGTCCGGGGAAATATTGAGGATGCAGATTGGGGTTGGGGATATGGTGTTGGAGCCGGGGAAGATAAACAAGGCTTTTAGGGAGTATTACCAGGGATTGTACAAGGCAGACCCTGAGGGAGAAGAGGGGGACATGGGACGGTTTTTGGATGAGCTGGAGTTTCCTCAGCTGGAGGAAGTAAAGAGGCAGGTGCTGGAGGAGCCCCTGGGGCTGAGGGAGGTGCTGGATAGTATCAAGGATATGAGGTCAGAAAAGACGCAAGGGCCGGATGGCTATCCAGTGGAATTTGATAAGCAGTTCGCGATGGACCTGGCACCGCATCTTTTGGGGGCTTTTAGTGAGATGTTGGAGAAGGGGGAGCTGCCGGAGATGATGACGCAGGCAGTGATTATGTTAATCCCGAAAAAGGGGAAGGACAAGGTGGAATATGGGTCGTATGGCCCATATCACTTGAATACAGATGTGAAAGTGCTGGCTAAGTTGTTGGTGGGAAGGATGGAGGGTTGTGTCACGGGGGTGGCTGCAGAAGACCAAACAGGCTTCATGAAAGGCAGGCAGCTCTCGAGAAATACTAGGAGGTTGTTAAATGAATCTGTCGGGAGCCCATGTATCAGACGTAGTGGTGTCCATGGACACGGAGAAGGCATTCGATCGGGTGGAGAGACTGTACTTGTTTGAGGTTCTGGGAACATTTGGGCCGAGGTTTGTGGCTTGCTATATGTGGCACTAAGGGCAAGTGAGCAGACGAATGATATGAGCTCATGGAGCTTCGAATTCCACAAGGGGACAAGGCAGGGGTGTCCGCTGTCACCGCTGTTGTTTGCGCTGGCTATAGAGCCTTTGGCAATGGCTCTTAGAGGGTCAGCAGAGTGGCTGGGGATTATGAGGGGACAGAGAGAGCACCGGGTGTTTCCCTATGCCGACGACCTACTGTTGTATGTATTGGACCTGCTGGGGAGTATGGGATGGATCATGGGCCTGTTGGGGAAGTTTGGTGAGTTCTCGGGGTATAGGTTGAATGGAGGGAAAAGCAAAGTGTTCCCAGTGAATGAGTTGGGATGACGAGCCAATTTATGGGGGGATTCCATTTAACATGGCTAGGGATAGGTTCAGGTATATGAGGATTCAGATAGCGAGGGAATGGACGATGCTCCACAAGTGGAATTTAACGAAGCTGGTGGAGGAGGTGAGGGAGGATCTTAAGAAGTGGGATTTTGGCTGGTGGTAAAGATTAATATTCTGCCGAGGATCCTGTTTATTTTTCAGATACTCTCGATCTTTATAACAAAGGCCTTTTTTTTCCGGAAGCTGCCCACGATCATTTCGGACTTTGTATAGGCAGGGAAGGTACCATGGGTTAGGAGGACTCTGTTACAGAGGCAGAGGCAGCAGGGGGGATTGGCGTTGCCGAAGTTGCTTCATTATTATTGGCCGGCAAAGGTGGAAAAGGTACGGCAATGGTGGGTGTGGTAAACCACTGTGTTCTGATATTAGAGGTTGTACGGTCGAACCTGTGGCCCCTGCATGCTAGCTCCGCCCAGGAGGCGGGTTATAAATATACACTGCCTCCAGCTCGCAGCCATTTCGCCAGCTGCTGTGGGATACTAATAAAGCCTCAGTTCGGATTCAACTTAGTCTCCAGTCAAATTGATCGTGCCACAATTTATTAGTATCAGATTCAGAAGATGGACCTCCGGATTAAACCAGATCGCCTGCAGCTGGATCCACACGTAAGCGACGCCAGAAAGGACTTCCAGCACTGGCTAGCTTGTTTTGAAGCGTATATCAACGCGGCGCCGACCCCTGCTCCAGAGGCTCAGAAGATCCAAATATGGTACTCCAGACTCAGCTCCAAAGTCTTCCCGCTGATCCAGGATGCGCCCAATTACGCTGATGCTATGACTCGACTCAAAAAAATTATGAACAGAAGACGTACACGCTCTTCGCCAGACACGCGCTCGCAATGCGTACTCAACTACCTGGTGAGTCAATCGAGGACTTCTGGAGGGCCCTGATCCCACTAGTTCGGGACTGTGACTGCCAGGACGTTACAGCTAAGGAGCACACAGATTTCCTTATGCGGGACGCTTTTGTGACTGGGATTGGGTCTGATGCTATCAGGCAGCGGCTCCTAGAAGGGGCCATGCGCGACCTCGCAGAAACTAAAACACTAGCGCTCTCCATGACGGTCACCCTGTCAATGTCCAGTCCTACGCCCCCAACCGTGCGGCACACTCCTCCTACGCTTCATGGGCCCCACACGCAGCCGCTCCAGCGGGGGCGCTACCCACCCAATACGTCTGCGCTACGCGCCAGCCAGTGACCTCCAGGGGGCCCCGATGCTACTTTTGCTGCCAGCACAAACACCCCGCCACGCTGCCCGGCCCGCGCTGCCCTTTGTAAGGCCTGTGGGAAGAAGGGCCACTTTGCTGCGGTGTGCCAGGCCCGCTCAGCGGCCGCGGTCTCCCCTCCCCCCCCCTCCGCCCCGGTCACGGACAATGGGTGCCGCCATCCTCCTCTCTTCCCCAGGCCATGTGCGACCAATGGGCGCCGCCATATTCTCCCCCGCACAACACGTGCTTTTCATGGGAGCCATCATCTTGCTCCACCCCTGCAACGTGCGTTCCAAGGGCGCCGCCGTTTTGGAAACCCCAGGAGCTCCGGGTGCCGTCAGCTTGTCCACCCTGCAGCACATGGACACCAACGGCGTTCGAGGACCTCAACTCAACGGCTGCCTCACTACCCGACGATCAACCACGGCTCGCCTCCATGGCAATAGACCAGTCCCACCCACAAAATCTGACCAACGCATCCACCAGCATGAAAGTCAATGGCATGTGACCTCCAGTCTACTGGACTCCGGGAGCACCAAGAGCTTTGTACACCCAAATACGGTAAGGCGCTGCTCCCTTAAGGTACATCCAACCAATCAAAGTATCTCCCTGGCCTCCGGATCCCATCGCAAAGATCCGGGGGTACTGCACGGTCACGCTCACAGTCCATGGCGTAGAGTTCCACGGCTTTTGCCTCTACGTCCTCCCTAACCTCTGCGCTGCACTTATTCTCAGCCTGGACTTCCAGTGCAACTTCCAGAGCCTGACCCTTAAATTCGGCGGACCCTTACCATCCCTCACTGTGTGCAGCCTCGCGACCCTAAAGGTCGATCCTCCTTCCCTCTTTGCCAATCTAACTCCAGATAGCAAACCCGTTGCCACCAGGAGCAGATGGTACAGCACCCAGGATAAGGCCGTCATCAGGTCCGAGGTCCAGCGGTTGCTTCGGGAAGGCGTCATCGAGGCCAGCAACAGCCCCTGGAGAGCTCAAGTGGTAGTGGTCCGGGGAGAAAAACCGAATGGTCGTGGACTACAGCCAGCCCATCAACAGGTACACGCAGCTCGACGCGTACCCCCTCCCACGCATATCTGACATAGTTGACCAGATTGCACAGTACTGAGTCTTCTCAACGGTGGACCTGAAATCCGCTTACCACCAGCTCCCCATCCGCAAATCGGACTGTTCATACACCGCCTTCGAGGCAGACGGCCGTCTATATCACTTCTTTAGGGTCCCCTTCGGCGTCACCAATGGGGTTTCGGTCTTCCAAAGGGAGATGGACCGAATGGTCGACCGGTACGGTTTACGGGCCACGTTTCCATACCTAGACAATGTGACCATCTGCGGCCATGACCAGCAGGACGACGACACTAACCTCGCAACATTTCTCCGCACCGCCACTCTCCTCAACCTCACATATAACAAGGAGAAGGGTGTGTTCCACACAAACCGCTTGGCCATCCTCGGCTACATGGTCCAGAACGGAGTTCTGGGGCCCGATCCCGACCGCATGCACCCACTCATGGTGCTCCTCATCCCCCACTGCCCCAAGGCCCTCAAACGTTGCCTGGGGTTCTTCTCATATTATGCACAGTGGGTCCCAAACTCTGTGGACAAGACCCGCCCACTCATACAGTCCACTCATTTCCCCCTGACGGCAGAGGCTCAACAGGCTTTCGCCCAGATCAGAGTTGATATTGCCAAAGCTGGAACGCATGCTGTAGACAAAACACTTCCTTTCCAAGTAGAAAGCAACGCATCGGACGTCGCCCTTGCCGCCACCCTCAACCAGGCAGGCAGGCCCGTGGCATTATTTTCCCGCACCCTCCATGCCTCTGAGATCCATCACTCATCCGTCGAAAAAGAGGCCCAGGCTATCGTTGAGGCTGTGCGACATTGGAGGCATTACCTGGCCGGCAGGAGATTCACTCTCCTCACTGACCAATGGTCGGTAGCCTTCATGTTCAACAACACACAGCGGGGCAAGATCAAAAATGATAAAATCTTGCGGTGGAGAATCGAGTTCTCCACCTATAATTACGAGATTAAGTATCGCCCTGGCAAACTCAACGAGCCCCCAGATGCCCTATCCCGAGGTACAGGTGCCAGCGCACAAGTAGACTGACTCCAGACCCTGCACGACAACCTTTGTCACCCAGGGGTCAACCCAAATGGTTGTACCATTTCATTAAGGCACAAAATTTGCCCTACTCCGTCGAGGAAGTAAGGACAATCACCAAGGACTGCCAGGTCTGTGCTCGAGTGCAAACCGCACTCCTACCGGCTGGACCGCACGCGCCTAGTGAAGGCCTCCCGCCCCTTTGAATGCCTCAGCGTGGATTTCAAAGGCCCTCCTCCGGTCGACACACATATTTCCTCAGTGTGATCGATGAATACTCCCCGTTTCCCTTCGCCATCCCATGTCACGACATGACGTCTGCCACCGTCATTAAAGCCCTTAATTCTATCTTCACTCTGTTCGGCTTTCCCACCTACATCCACAGTGACAGGGGATCCTCATTCATGAGTGATGAACTACGTCAGTTCCTGCTCAGCAGGGGTATCGCCTGCAGCAGAACAACTGGGGAAACAGACAGGTAGAAAGGGAGAATGGGACGGTATGGAGGGCCGTCCAGCTGGCCCTGCGGTCCAGGAATCTCCCGGCCTCCCGCTGGCAAGAGGTCCTCCCTAATGCACTACATTCCATTCGCTCATTACTCTGCACTGCCACTAACAGTACACTACATGAACTTCTTTTTGCCTTCCCCAGGAAGTCCACATCCGGTATCGCTCGCAACTTGGCTTACAGCTCCGGGAACCATGCTTCTCCGTAAACATGTGCAGCTCCACAAGGCGGATCCGTTGGTGGAAAGGGTGCACCTGCTCCACGCAAACCACCAGTACGCCTACGTGGCGTTCCCCGACGGCCGCCAGGATACCCTCTCCCTCAGGGCCCTGGCACCCGCAGGTTCCACCCGCACACCACCCCCCGTCGCCCCCGGCGCCACCCTCCCCTCTCCCGCCGCCCCCATCACCCCCCCCTAGGACCGTCAGTCCTTCCCCTGCCCACCCCCATTGATGAAGAGGATTTCGGCATGCTCCCGGAGTCAACTTCGACCACGAAAGCGCCAACATCGCCGTCACCACTTCGTCGATCTCAAAGAACCATCAAGGCACCGGACCGGCTGAACCTCTGACCAGTCCGCCGGATGACCAGAGACATTTTTTTTGCTGCTCTGTAAATATTAAAATTTCTAACAGTATATAGTTATCCACCATCCCCGCCGGACTCAATTTTAACAGAGGGTGAATGTGGTAAACCACTGTGTTCTGATATTAGAGGTTGTACGGTAGAACCTGCACCACAGGTTCACCTGTGGCCCCTGCATGCAAGCTCCGCCCAGGAGGCGGGTTATAAATATGCGTGGCCTCCAGCTCGCAACCATTTCGCCAGCTGCTGTGGGAGGCCACACATCTGATACTAATAAAGCCTCAGTTTGGATTCAACTTCGTCTCCAGTCAAATTGATCGTGCCTCAGTGGGAAGGAGAGTGGGCAGGATGTGTGAGGATGGAGGAGGAATATTGTAGCGGGTCCAGCTTGAGGGCTCGAGTGACGGCAGCATTGCCAATTACGCTGAGTCTGTACTCAGGGAGCCTGGTGATGCAGTCAACGGTGAAGATTTGGAACCAGTCGTGGAGCGATTTTAGGGTGGACGAGATGTTGATGTTAATGTCATTGTGTGAGGATCACGGGTTTGAGCCGGGGGGATGGGGGCGGGGGATGGACAGCATGTATTCGAGTGGAGGGAAGTGGGGCTCGTCAAGGTGAGGGCCGTGTACCTGGAGGAAGGGTTTGTCTGTTTGGAGGAGCTAAGGGAGATGGTAGAGCTCAGAAGAGGGAGTGAGTTCAGGTATCTGCAGATGAGGGAGTGAGTTCAGGTATCTGCAGATGAGGGGCCTTGCACGGAAGGTTTGGAAGGAGTTCCCTAGGTTGCCGAGGTACACCGTGCTGGAGAAACTGCTGCTTCTGGATGTGAAAAGGTAGTGTAGAATTGGAGATATATACAGGTGGCTGGGAGCAGGGAGGTGAGCGGGTGGCGAAGATCAAGGAAGAATGGGAAGGGGAGTTGCGAAGGGAGATCAATTGGGGAGTATGGAGTGAGGCACTGCGCAGGGCAAACGCGACCTCCTCGTGCGCAAGGTTGAGCCTGATACAGTTCAAGGTGGTACACAGGATACATATGACTCAAGGGTGGCAGATGAGTGTGAGAGGTGTGGACCAGTGAATCATGCGCATATGTTCTGGGGCTGTGAAAAGTTGGAGAGATTCTGGGCCGAGTGTTCGCGGCCCTAACAAGGACAGTGGGAGAGGAGGTGGACCCGGATCCTTTGGTGGTGATATTTGGGACTTCAGAGAAGCTGAAGCTCATGGAGAGGAGGAAGGCTGATGTCGTGGCCTTCGCCTCTCTGATTGGCATGGCGGTCAGCATTGCCACCGGGGATAGTGGCTTGGTTGGATGGCCAGTATGACTTCCTGCTGATGGGAAAAGTAAAATATGAGCTAAGGGGCTCAGCAGGGGGGCTTGAGACAAGGTGGGGGTTGTTAGTGACCGTATTGGAGGAGTTGTTCGCGGGGTGGGGGGGGGGGGGGGGTTGAAAAAGGGGGAAAAGTTGTACAAACTGTATAGTTGACAATTGGAAAGCATGTTTCCCGGGGTGTCTATGTGTTGTAACTTTTTTGGTGCACTTTGCAAGAAATTAAATTTTTTGAAAAAATGATTGTTGTGTTTGTTCCTTGTACTTTTATGAAGAACACACCAAACACTTTGATCTGTCCAAACCAAGATCCTTTTAGGATCCGGTAGGAAGGCAACCTGATACAGAGCACGTTATCATGGAATCTTGCTACTCCACTGGAACTTACACCTTGTGCTGACAGCTTCAGCAATTATCTGCAGCGCCTCGCACCTTGGCTGTGGTGGCTCTGTCGGCTCCACCTCACCTGCATATTGGGCATTGTCCCCGTGACTTGTACTTGAGCCGCAGGTGATGGGCCCTCGTCACTCAATATGAAACTGCTGATTCCAAAGAAGATGGCAGCAGTTCATTGTCACCCGCAGCAGGATGACCGTGTCATCCGTGGCTGTGTCAATGTCTTTTGAAATGGTCACCTGCTCGTCGAGCTCACCTTGCAGTGGGCTGGCTTCATGTAGTGAGGAGTCCACTACCGGAATTAATTTGTGTGCATGATGTGTGTGCCATCATTTGCTTCTGGAGCCAACTGCTCCCTAATGGGACCGACATCATCAATCATTAGCTTGTTCTCGGTGAACTCCGTCTCCACTGAGGAATCTGACATTGCGTCGTCATCATCTTTCTTTGCCAGCGCCATCTCAAGATTGTCGCACTTCACAGAGTCCAGCGTGGTCCGGGCGTTCCCCGTGACCACCTCGTCATCGCTTGCAGGCCACCAGAGCTTTTTCTCTGGAGCCTCATGGAGTGCTGTTGAAGAAAAGATGTAGAAGCAGCTCATCGTGTTCGTCATCCATCTGACCTTCATCACCGTCAGTTTTTTCACCTGAAAAATATTACTGCATGCTGAATTATCGGTTTTCGAAATAGTGCGTCCAGTTCAAAATCAGTCTTTTGTTTGGCTGCCAAGGCTTGGTTTAAAATCCCACCCAGTGGGACTGAAGAAGTTGAAGAATGATTCCTTGGATACGGTCCTCTTCACTGATTGCTTCGACTCCTGTCTTTGTATTTTGTTTCAGTTGTTCGCACTGTTACATTTTTGTCCTCCAGCCAGTCGATTGTGCAGCCGATTATCTGCGGCTCATCCACGCATGATTTTAGCAGCTGTGAATCCAACTGATACACTTTAGTGAGCACCTCATTCGTGAAATACTCATTGGGCCCGAATATAAACTCCAAAGTGAACCTCCACAGCTTTTCATTCTCTGCCCATTTAACACTCACATCTCGCAGATCATTTAATACGGATTCATCATATCCTCGTATCATGCCACTGAGTCGATGCACGTTTTTCAAGACTGTTAACCAGAATTACGGAATGCTCACCGGCAGTTCCGTCCACATTATCTGGTTTGTCTTCCTCCATTATGGTTCCCTCTAATTCTTCGAGACAGGATCTACTCCCATTTGGAAGCAAATGGACGTACTAGTGAGAGGCAGCATGGTTTTCTGAAGGGGAGGTCGTGTCTCACTAACTTGATAGAATTTTTCGAGGAGGTCACAAATGTGATTGATGCAGGTAGGGCAGTGGATGTTGTCTATATGGACTTCAGTAAGGCCTTTGACAAGGTCCCTCATGGTAGACTAGTGCAAAAGGTGGAGTCACATGGGATCAGGGGTGAGCTGGCAAGGTGGACACAGAACTGGCTAGGTCATAGAAGGCAGAGAATAGCAATGGAAGGATGATTTTCTAATTGGAGGGCTGTGACTAGTGGTGTTCCGCAGGGATCAGTGCTGGGACCTTTGCTGTTTGTAGTATATATAAATGATTTGGAGGAAAATGTAACTGGTCTGATTAGTTAGTTTGCAGACGACACAAAGGTGGGTGGAATTGCAGATAGCGATGAGGACTGTCAGAGGATACAGCAGGTTTTAGATTGTTTGGAGACTTGGGCGGAGAGATGGCAGATGGAGTTTAATCCGGACAAATGTGAGGTAATGCATTTTGGAATGTCTAATGCAGGTAGGGAATACACAGTGAATGGTAGAACCCTCAAGAGTATTGAAAGTCAGAGAGATCTAGGTGTACAGGTCCACAGGTCACTGAAAGAGGCAACACAGATGGAGAAGGTAGACAAGAAGGCATACGGGCATGCTTGCCTTCATTGGCCAGGGCATTGAGTATAAGAATTGGCAAGTCATGTTGCAGCTGTATAGAACCTTAGTGAGGCCACATTTGGAGTATAGTGTTCAATTCTGGTCGCCACACTACCAGAAGGATGTGGAGGCTTTAGAGAGGGTGCAGAAGAGATTTACCAGAATGTTGCCTGGTATGGAGGGCATTAGTTATGAGGAGCGGTTGAATAAACTCGGTTTGTTCTCACTGGAACGAAGGAGGTTGAGGGGCGACCTGATAGAGGTCTACAAAATTATGAGGGGCATAGACAGAGTGGATAGTCAGAGGCTTTTCCCCAGGGTAGAGGGGTCAATTACTAGGGGGCATAGGTTTAAGGTGCGAGGGGCAAGATTTAGAGTAGATGTACGAGGCAAGTTGTTTTTTTACACAGAGGGTAGTGGGTGCCTGGAACTCGCTACCGGAGGTGGTGGTGGAAGCAGGGACGATAGTGACATTTAAGGGGCAGCTTGACAAATACATGAATAGGATGGGAATAGAGGGATATGGACCCAGAAAGTGTAGAAGATTGTAGTTTAGTCAGGCAGCATGGTCGGCACGGGCTTGGAGGGCCAAAGGACCTGTTCCTGTGCTGTACTTTTCTTTGTTCTTGGTTCTAAATCCTCATAAGCAGTGCAAACTCTATTATCCTGTGGGGATGTGCAGTGTTCAGCTGGCCTAAATTCGGTGATTCCAGAAATAGTCAGAGCGGAATACTCAGCGATAGTCATCTCCGGCCACGCTCCACATTACATGAATGTGAGGATGGCGAAGGGCTGTGCCCAACGCCCCATGTGGAGGTTGGACATGGACCATGTGGCCGGCAAGGTCTTCTGCCAGAAAACATCACAGGCCATAGGCGTGTACATTACTAACAACCAGAATGGGGAAGTCTCACCTTCCACGTTTTGGGGGGCACTGAAGGTGATGATTGGGGGAGAGATTTATTCTGCAAGGCTCGTAGAGACACAGAAGAGAGGGCAGCTAGGCAGCAATTGATCGACTCCATCCTGGAGGTTGACAGAAGATACTCCAAGCCCTGACCTTAGATGTTCTGGCAGACAGGAAAAAGCTACAAATAGGTATCCACCTGGAAGGCACGTGCACCAACTCCGCCAGACACGGGGAACCTTTAGGAACACGGCTCACCAGCTGAGAAAGCAGTCAGCCATGAGAGAAATAGCCCAGGTAAAGGACAGCAGAGGCAGACTGGGAGCCGTACCAAAAAAGGTCAAAAAAGCAGTTGAGGCCTTTTACCGGGGACTGTACACTTCCGAGCACCTCGACCGGGACTCGGGGATGAAACGGTTCTTCGATGGACTGGACATGGCAGTCGTGTGGGACAATAGACGGAGGGAGCTGGAAGCACCAACAGGACTGGGCGAGGTCATGGGGTGTATCAACTCCATGCAGGCAGGCGACAAGGTGGCGCAGTGGTTAGCACTGCTGCCTCATGGCACTGAGGACCCGGGTTCGATCCCAGCCCCGGGTCACTGTCTGCTTGGAGTTTGCACATTCTTGCCGTGTCTGCGTGGGTCTCACCCCCACAACCCAAAGATGTGCAGTGTAGGTGGATTGGCCACGCTAAATTGCCCCTAATTGGAATAAAATAACTGTTACTTTAAAAAACTCCATGCAGGCAGGGAAGCCGCCAGGACCAGACGCGTTCCCAACGGACATCTACTAACAATTTGCACCAGCTCTTGCCCCGCACCCACGGGAGGAGATCACAGACTTGCTGGCGAGGGGCACCCTGCCTCCAACACTAACAGAGGCCACCATATTGCTGATACCAAAAAAAGACAAAGACCCAATGGAATGCGGATCATATAGACCCACTTCGCTTCTTATCATAGATGGGAAAATACTCACAAAAGTCCTGGCCAAGAAACTGGAGAACTGCATACCAGAGGTGGTCGCAGAGGAGAGACGGGCTTTGGCAAGTGTAGACAGCTAACTGCGAACATCAAACGGCTGCTGAATGTGATACTGACCCCATCCAGGTACAGAACACCAGAGGAGATCATCTTCCTGGACGCAGAAAAGCCCTTTGACAGAGTCGAATGGAAGTAGTTCTTTGAGGTACTGGAATGGCTCGGGCTGGGGACGGGGTTCACCTCATGGGTGAAACCCCTGTACAACGCTCCCAAGGCGAATGTTCAGAGCAACACCACCAGCTCTGAATTCTTCCAGTTGCACAGAGACACCAGACATGGATGCCCGCTGTCCCTGCTCCTGTTCTCCCTGGCAGTTGAAGCCCTGGCAATCACCCTGTGAGACATGAGAGGCTGGAAGGGTATCCGAAGAGCAGGCAGAGAGCACAGAGACTCACTCTATGCGGATAATCTGCTGCCCTACATCTCGCACCCGGAATGGCTTGAAATAAATCACGAAGCTCTTGGGAGTGTTCGGGGCCTTCCGGGCTACAAACTCAACCTGGGCAAAAGTGAGGTTTCCTGGTGAAAAACATAGATCATAGAACATTACAGCGCAGTACAGGCCCTTCGGCCCTCGATGTTGCGCCGACCTGTGAAACCACTCTAAAGCCCATCTACACTATTCCATTATTGTCCATATGTCTATCCAATGACCATTTAAATGTCCTTAGTGTTGGCGAGTCCACTACTGTTGCAGGCAGGACATTCCACTCCCTTACTACTCTCTGAGTAAAGAACCTACCTCTGACATCTGTCCTATATCTATCTCCCCTCAATTTAAAGCATGTCCCCTCGTGCTAGACATCACCATCCGAGGAAAAAGGCTCTCACTGTCCATCCTATTCAATCCTCTGATCATCTTGTATGCCTCAATTAAGTCACCTCTTAACCTTCTTCTCTCTAACGAAAACAGCCTCAAGTCCCTCAGCCTTTCCTCATAAGATCTCCCTCCATACCAGGCAGCATTCTGGTAAATCTCCTCTGCACCCTTTCCAATACTTCCACATCCTTTCTATAATGCGGCGACCAGAGTGTTGTATAGCTGCAACATGGACTCATGGCTCCGAAACTCAATCCATCTACCAATAAAAGCTAACACACCGTACGCCTTCTTAACAACCCTCTCAACCTGGCTGGCAACTTTCAGGGATCGATGTACATGGACACCAAGATCTCTCTGCTCATCCACACTGCCAAGAATCTTACCATTAGCCCAGTACTCAGTCTTCCTGTTATTCCTTCAAAAATGAATCGCCTCACACTTTTCTGCAATAAACTCCATTTGCCACCTCTCAGCCCAGCGCTGCAGCTTATCTATGTCCCTCTGTAACTTGTAACATCCTTCCGCACTGTCCACAACTCCACCGACTTTAGTGTCATCTGCAAATTTACTCACCCAGCATCTACGCCCTCCTCCAGGTCATTTATAAAAATGACAAACAGCAGTGGCCCTAAAACAGATCCTTGTGGTACACCACTAGTAACTGGACTCCAGTCTGAGCATTTCCCATCAACCACCACCCTTTGTCTTCTTCCAGCTAGCCAATTTCTGATCCAAACTGCTAAATCACCCTGAATCCCATGCCTCCGTATTTTCTGCAGTAGCCTACCATGGGGAACCTTATCAAACGCTTTACTGAAATCCATATACACCACATCAACTGCTTTACCCTCATCCACCTGTTTGGTCACCTTCTCAAAGAACTCTATAAGGTTTGTGAGGCACGACCTACCCGTCACAAAACCGTGTTGACTATCTCTAATCAAATTATTCCTTTCCAGATGATTATACACCCTATCTCTTATAAACCTTTCCAAGATTTTTCCCGCAACAGAAGAAAGGCTCATGGTCTATAGTTATCCCTCCTCCCCTTTTTGAACAAGGGGACAACATTTGCTATCCTCCAGTCTTCTGGCACTATTCCTGTAGACAAAGATGACTTAAACTAGCAAGTTGGGGGGGGGGAAGGGAAGTGTAAAGCTATGGACAGTATAATGGTTAATGGAGATCAAGGCAGCAGGTTACGTGACAGGTTATTATGTAGCGATATGGGTTCAAAGACAAGGAAAATTAGGAGAAAGGGTAAGAGGAAAAATAAATTGCGAAAAGTTACTGATCAAGGTGTTAGGATTCATAACAAAGACATAAAAAACAGCATAAGTGTACTTTACCTGAATGCTCGTAGTATACGAAATAAGGTAAATGAGTTGATGGCGCAAATCATCGTGAATGACTATGATTTAGTGGCCATTACTGAAACATGGTTAAAAGATGGTCACGACTGGGAGTTAAATATCCAAGGGTATCAGACTATACGAAAGCATAGAATGGAAGGTAAGGGCGGTGGTGTAGCTTTGTTGTTTAAGGATGGCATCCGGGCAATAGTAAGGGATGATATTGGTGCTATGGAGGACAAGGTTGAATCAATTTGGGTGGAAATCAGGAATAGTAAGGCGAAAAGGTCACTGATCGGAGTAGTCTATAGGCCACCAAATAGTAACAGGATGGTAGGGCAGGCAATAAGCAAAGAAATGACAGATGCATGTAGAAATGGTACAGCGGTTATCATGGGAGATTTTAATCTGCATATTGATTGGTTTAACCAGGTTGGTAAAGGCAGCCTTGAGGAGGAGTTTATAGAATGTGCCCGGGATAATTTCCTGGAACAGTATGTAATGGAACCTACAAGGGAACAAGCGGTCCTAGATCTGGTCCTGTGTAATGAGGCAGGATTGATTAATGATCTCAAGGTTCGAGATCCTCTTGGAAGAGCGACCACAATATGGCGGAATTTAAAATACAGTTGGAGGATGACAAGGTAAAATCAAACACTGGTGTTTTGTGCTTAAACAAAGGCGATTACAATGGGATGAAAGAAGAACTAGCTAAGGTCGACTGGGAGCAAAGACTTCATGGTGAAGCAGTTGAGGAACAGTGGAGAACCTTCCGAGTGATCTTTCACAGTGTTCAGAAAAGGTTCATACCGACAAAAAAGAAAGACGGTAGAAAGAGGAAAAATCGACCGTGGATATCTAAGGGGGTGAGGGAGAGTATCAAATTGAAGGAAAAAACATACAAAGTGGCAAAAATTAGTGGGAGACTAGAGGACTGGGAAGTCTTTAGGGGACAACAGAAAGCTACTTAAAAAAGCCATAAAGCAGAGTAAGGTAGACTATGAAAGTAAACTGGCTCAGAACATAAAAGCAGATAGTAAAAGCTTCTACAAATATACAAGACAAAAAAGAGTGGCTAAGGTAAATATTGTTCCTTTGGAAGATGAGAAGGGAGATTTAATAATAGGAGACGGGGAAATGGCTGAGGAGCTGAACAGGTTTTTTGGGGTCAGTCTTCACAGTGGAGGACACAAATAACATGCCAGTGACTGATGGAAATAAGGATATGATAGGTGAGGACCTTGAGATAATTGTAATCACCAAGGAGGCAGTATTGGGCAAGCTAATGGGGCTAAAGGTAGACAAGTCTCCTGGCCCTGATGGGATGCATCCCAGAGTGTTAAAAGAGATGGCTAGGGAAATTGTAAACGCACTAGTGATAATTTATCAAAATTCATTAGACTCTGGGGTGGTCCCAGAGGATTGGAAAGTAGCAAACGTGACACCACTGTTTAAAAAAGGAGGTTGGCAGAAAGCGGGTAATTATAGGCCGGTAAGCTTAACTTCGGTTGTACGAGAAATGCTGGAATCTATCATTAAGGAGGAAATAGCGGGGCACCTGGAGGGAAATTGTCCCATTGGGCAGACGCAGCATGGGTTCACAAAGGGTAGGTCGTGTCTGACTAATTTGGTAGAATTTTTTGAGGACGTTACCAGTGCAGTAGATAATGGGGAGCCAATGGATGTGGTATATCTGGATTTCCAGAAAGCTTTTGACAAGGTGCCACACAAAAGGTTGCTGCATAAACTAAAGATGCATGGCATTGAGGGTAAAATGGTAGCATGGGTAGAGGATTGGTTAACTAACAGAAAGCAGAGAGTGGGGATAAATGGGTGTTTCTCTGGTTGGCAACCTGTAACTAGTGGGGTCCCTCAAGGATCAGTGTTGGGCCCACAGTTGTTCACAATTTACATAGACGATTTGGAGTTGGGGACCAAGTGCAATGTGTCAAAGTTTGCAGACGACACTAAGATGAGTGGTAAAGTAAAAAGGGCAGAGGATACCGGAAGTCTGCAGAAGGATTTGGATAGGTTAGGTGAATGGGCTAGGGTCTGGCAGATGGAATTCAGTGTTGCCAAGTGTGAGGCTATCCATTTTGGGAGGAATAACAGCAGAATGGATTATAATTTAAACGGTAAGATGTTAAAACATGCTGCTGTGCACAGGGACCTGGGTGTGCTGGTGCACGAGTCACAAAAAGTTGGTGTGCAGGTGCAACAGGTGATTAAGAAGGCTAATCGAGTTTTGTCTTTCATTGCTAGAGGGATGGAGTTCAAGACTAGGGAGGTTATGCTGCAATTGTATAGGGTGTTGGTGAGGCCGCATCTGGAGTATTGTGTTCATTTTTGGTCTCCTTACCTGAGAAAGGACATATTGGCACTGGAGGGAGTGCAGAGGAGATTCACTAGGTTGATCCCAGAGTTGAGGGGATTAGATTATGACGAGAGGTTGAGTAGACTGGGACTGTACTCATTGGAGTTTAGAAGGATGCGGGGGGATCTTATTGAGACATATAAAATTATGAAGGGAGTAGATAGGATAGATACGGGCAGGTTGTTTCCACTGGTCGGGGAAAGCAGAACTAGGGGGCATAGCCTCAAAATAAGGGGAGGTAGATTTAGGACGGAGTGTATGAGGAACCTCTTCACCCAAAGGGTTGTGAATCTCTGGAATTCCTTGCCCAGTGAAGCAGTTGAGGCGCCTTCTTTAAACATTTTTAAGAAAAAGATAGATGCCTTTCTAAAGAATAAAGGGATTTGGGGATATGGTGTAAGGGCCGGAGAGTGGAGCTGAGTCCACAAAGATCACCCATGATCTCATTAAATGGCGGAGCAGGCTCGAGGGGCCAGATGGCCTACTCCTGTTCCTAGTTCTTATGTTCTTAAAGGTCAAGGCCAAAGGCTCAGCAATCTCCTCTCTAGCTTCCCAGAGAATCCTAGGATAAATCCCATCTGGCGCACGTGACTTATCTATTTTCACACTTTCCAGAATTGCTAACACCTCCTCCTTATGAACCTCAAGCCCTTCTAGTCTAGTAGCCTGAATCTCAGTATTCTCCTCGACAACATTGTCTTTTTCCTGTGTGAATACTGACAAAAAATATTCATTTAGCACCTCTCCTATCTCCTCGGACTCCCAGCACAACTTCCCACTACTGTCCTTGACTGGCCCTCCTCTTACCCAAGTCATTCTTTTATTCCTGACATATCTATAGAAAGCTTTAGGGTTATCCTTGATCCTACCTGCCAAAGACTTCTCATGTCCCCTCCTGGCTCTTCTTAGCTCTCTCTTTTTAGGTCCTTCCTAGCTAACTTGTAACTCTCGAGTGCCCTAACTGAACCTTCATGTCTCATCTTTACATAAGTCTCCCTCTTCCTCTTGACAAGTGTTTCGACTGCTTTAGTAAACCACGGTTCCCTCACTCGACCACTTCCTCCCTGCCTACAGGTACAATCTTATCAAGGACACGCAGTAGCTGTTCCTTGAACAAGCTCCACATTTCCATTGTGCCCATCCCCTGCAGTTTTCCTCTCCATCCGATGTATCCTAAGTCTTGCCTCATCGCATCATAATTGCCTTTCCCCCAGATATAACTCTTGCCCTGCGGTATATACCTATCCCTTTCCATCACTAAAGTAAACGTAATCGAATTGTGGTCACTGTGGTAGTATGTATTAGGGGTCATGTTGGACTGTGAAGCCGTGATGCTATTGGCTGACAGATCCCGGGTCCTGGTTGGCTGTTGACTCCTGGCTCCGCCCTGAAGGCGGAGTATAAGAACCCAAGCTTCTCCCCGCCGCTCCATTCTGTTGCTGAACTGCTGGGGACAAGTCTCGCTCAATAAAGCCTCATCGACTTCATCTCTACTCGTCTCTCTCCTAAGTCATTGTGCGCTACAATTTATTGAGCGAGTTTAAAAGGACTATGGAGCTCTGGATCGCCCCGGAATGCCTGCGGATCAGCCCCCACGCAGCGAACTCGGCAGCAATTTTTAAACACTGGCAAGCTTGTTTCGAAGGCTACCTCCGAACGGCCCCCGGCCGGATCACAGAAGACCAGAAAATGCAGGTCCTGCATTCGAGGGTAAGCCCGGAAATTTACTCTCTCATAGAAGACGCAGAGGATTTCCCGACGGCGCTCGCAGCACTGAAGAGCATTTACGTTCGCCCCGTGAACCAGGTCTACGCACGCTACCAAATCTCAACGAGACGGCAAAGTCCCTGAGAATCGTTAGAGGAATTCTACGCCGCGCTGCTAATTTTGGGACGGGGCTGCAGCTGCCCGCCGGTGAACGCGATTGAACACACGGACATGCTAATTCGCGATGCGTTTGTGGCAGGTATGAACTCTCCCCAAATCCGCCAAAGACTTTTAGAAAAAGAGTCGCTAGGACTCTGAGGCACGGGCCATTGCAGCTTCCCTAGATGTGGCCTCGCAAAACGCCCGCGCCTACGGCCCCGACCGCGCGGCAGCCCCTTGGGCTCCGTGGACCCCCGTCGCGACAAACCACCCCCCCCCCCCCCCCCACAGGCTTGCGCGGTTAAAGTGCCAGATCATCCCGGGGGGGGGCCCGCTGCTATTTCTGCGGGCAAGCGAAACACCCCTGGCAGCGCTGCCCGGCCCGCGCAGCTATTTGCAAAAGCTGCGGCAAGAAGGGCCATTACGCGGCTGTGTGCTGGTCCCGGGGGGTGGCCGCAATCCCCGGAGAAGAACGAGCCCAGCGCATCCCAAACGCTCCCCAACCCCCCCCCCCCCCAGTGCCCCATGTGCGACCCGCGGGCGCTGCCATTTTGGGTCCCGGCCACCACGAGGGGGGGGATGGGCGCCGCCATCTTGTGACTCCCCAGCCACGTGCGATTCATGGGGGCGGCCATTTTGTCCACCCCCGACCACGTGCGATCCATGGTGGCGGCCATTTTGTCCACCCCCGGCTGCGTGCGATTCATGGACGCCGCCATCTTGGATGACAACAAAGGACCCCAGCATCGACGGCTCCACGGGGTCCGAAGAAGACGCCGAGACACTACGACCACGACTGGCTTCGGTGACGCTGGATCGATCACGGCCCCGGACACTCCAGACGACGACAACAACGGCGCTGATCAACGGACACGAGACATCATGCCTGATCGACTCCGGGAGCACCGAAAGTTTCATTCACCCCGACACGGTAAGACGCTGTTTTCTGACCATCCATCCAAGTACGCAAAAGATTTCCCTAGCTGCAGGATCCCACTCCGTAGAGATCAAAGGGTTCTGCATCGCGAACCTAACGGTGCAAGGAAGGGAGTTTAAAAACTACAGGCTCTACGTCCTTCCCCAACTCTGCGCGCCCACATTGCTGGGATTAGATTTCCAGTGTAACCTGCAGAGCCTAACATTTCAATTCGGCGGCCCAATACCCCCACTCACCATCTGCGGCCTCGCAACCCTCAAGGTTGAACCGCCGTCCTTGTTTGCAAACCTCACCCCGGATTGCAAACCCGTCGCCACTAGGAGCAGACGGGACAGCGCCCAGGACCGGATATTTATTCGGTCTGAAGTCCAGCGGTTGCTGAAGGAATGCATAATCCAGGCCAGCAATAGTCCCTGGAGAGCCCAGGTGGTAGTAGTAAAGACCGGGGAGAAGCAAAGGATGGTCATAGACTATAGCCAGGCCATTAACAGGTACACACAGCTAGATGCGTACCCTCTCCCCCGCATATCCGACATGGTAAATCGGATTGCCCAGTATAAGGTTTTCTCCACCGTGGACCTCAAGTCCGCCTACCACCAGCTCCCCATCCACCCAGGTGACCGCAAGTACACAGCCTTCGAGGCAGACGGGCGTCTATACCACTTCCTAAGGGTCCCATTTGGTGTCACGAACGGGGTCTCGGTCTTCCAACGGGAGATGGACCGAATGGTTGACCAGCACGGGTTGCAGGCCACGTTCCCGTATCTCGATAACGTAACCATCTGCGGCCATGATCAGCAGGACCACGACGCCAACCTCCAAAAATTCCTCCAGACCGCTAACGCCTTGAACCTCACATACAACGAGGAAAAGTGCGTCTTTAGCACAAACAAGTTGGCCATCCTGGGATACGTAGTGCGCAATGGGATAATAGGCCCCGACCCCGAACGCATGCGCCCCCTCATGGAATTTCCCCTCCCCCACTGCTCCAAAGCCCTGAAACATTGCCTGGGGCTCTTTTCATATTACACCCAGTGGGTCCCCCAGTATGCAGACAAGGCCCGCCCGCTAATACAGACCACTACCTTCCCCCTGTCGACAGAGGCTCGCCAGGCCTTCAGCCGCATCAAAGCGGATATCGCAAAGGCCACGATGCGCGCCATCGACGAGTCCCTCCCCTTCCAGGTCGAGAGCGACGCATCCGACGTAGCTCTGGCGGCCACCCTTAACCAAGCGGGCAGACCCGTGGCCTTTTTCTCCCGAACCCTCCACGCCTCAGAAATCCGCCACTCCTCAGTGGAAAAGGAAGCCCAAGCCATAGTGGAAGCTGTGCGACATTGGAGGCATTACCTGGCCGGCAGGAGATTCACTCTCCTCACCGACCAACGGTCGGTAGCCTTCATGTTCGATAATGCACAGCGGGGCAAAATTAAAAATGACAAGATCTTAAGGTGGAGGATCGAGCTCTCCACCTTCAACTACGAGATCTTGTACCGTCCCGGAAAGCTGAACGAGCCGTCCGATGCCCTATCCCGCGGCACATGTGCCAACGCACAAATAGACCGTCTCCAAACCCTCCACGAGGACCTCTGCCACCCGGGAGTCACTCGGTTCTACCATTTTATAAAGTCCCGCAACCTCCCCTACTCTCTGGAGGAGGTCCGTACAGTCACCAGGAACTGCCACATCTGCGCGGAGTGCAAACCGCACTTTTTCAGGCCGGATAGAGCGCACCTGATCAAGGCTTCCCGCCCCTTTGAACGCCTCAGTCTGGATTTCAAAGGGCCACTCCCCTCCACCGACCGCAACACATACTTCCTGAACGTGGTGGACGAGTACTCCAGTTTCCCCTTCGCCATCCCCTGCCCCGACATGACAGCGGCCACAGTCATTAAAGCCCTTGGCACCATATTCACACTGTTCGGTTGCCCCGCATATATCCAAAGCGACAGGGGGTCCTCCTTCATGAGTGACGAGCTGCACCAGTTCCTGCTCAGCAAGGGCATAGCCTCGAGCAGGATGACCAGCTACAACCCCCGGGGGAACGGGCAAGTAGAGAGGGAGAACGGCATGGTCTGGAAGACCGTCCTACTGGCCCTATGGTCCAGGGATCTCCCAGTTTCCCAGTGGCAGGAGGTCCTCCCGGACGCTCTCCACTCTATCTGGTCGCTGCTGTGTACCACCACTAACCAAACGCCTCATGAGCGCCTCCTTGTCTTCCCCAGGAAGTCCTCCTCCGGAACGTCGCTGCCGAACTGGCTGGTGGCCCCAGGACCCATCTTGCTCCGGAAACGTGTGCGGGCGCACAAGTCGGACCCGTTGGTCGAGAGGGTTCACCTCCTCCACGCGAACCCGCAGTATGCCTACGTGGCGTACCCCGACGGCCGACAGGACACGGTCTCCCTGCGAGACCTGGCACCCGCCGGCAACACACACCCCCCCCCCCCCCCCCGACACCGATCATCCCCTCCCTGCCACCGGCGCACCCCGCGACCACCCCCTCCCCGGGAGGATCGGTCCTCCTCCCGTGTCCGCCCAGGTGTGAAACAGGAACAAACACCGAAACGCTCCCGGAGACGACAACGCCAGAACAAGCACCTGCACCACCACCGGGGCTGAGGCGATCGACGAGGAAGACCAGACCGCCCGCTCGACTCGTGGCATCGGCGTGACACCAAGAATGTTGTTGGACTGTAACAAAAAAAATTTTCTCTTACTAATATTGTAAATAGTTCACAAACCTTGTACATAGCCCAGTGTAGGGCGAAAAATGTAATGACATGCCCAAAATTTTCCTCCCAGGACCAGCCTTGTAAGGCCTCATCGACTTAATCTCTACTCGTCTCTCTCGTAAGTCATTGTGCGCTACAGTCACTATCACCAAAGTGCTCACCTACCTCCAAATCTAACACCTATCCTGGTTCATTACCCAGTACCAAATCCAATATGGCCTCGCCTCTCGTTGGCCTATCTACATACTGTGTCAGGAAACCCTCCTGCACACATTGGACAAAAACGGACCCATCTAATGTACTCGAACTACAGCATTTCCAGTCAATATTTGGAAAGTTAAAGTCCCCCATAACAACTACCCTGTTGCTTTTGCTCCTATCCAGAATCATCTTTGCAATCCTCTCCTCTACATCTCTGGAACTTTTCGGAGGCCTATAGAAAATCCCTAACAGGGTGACCTCTCCTTTCCTGTTCCTAACCTCAGCCCATACTACCTCAGTAGACGAGTCCTCATCAAACGTCCTTTCTGCCAAGAATGGGGGAGGGACAAAACTGGAATGTCTCCCATTTAAAATAGCCCAAAACAAATTCTGCTACCTGAGGATCCAGATAGCCCACGACTGGACATGGATCCACAAGTGAAACCTGGCCAGTCTGGCAGAGGAAGTTAAATAGGACCTGCAGAGCTTTCCCTTGCAGGGAGGGTGCAGACGATAAAGATGAACGAACTGCCAAGGTTTCTCTTCCTATTTAGATCCATTTCAATCTTCATCCCGGACCTTTTTCCAAAGAATAGATAAATTGATTATAGTGTTTGTATGGGGGAAGAATCCAAGAATCCCTGAGACACCACTGCAGAGGAGAAGAAGCATGGGCGTCCTGGCCATCCCGAACTTGCAATGCTACCATTGGGCAGCCACAACCAAAAGAGTGAGGGGATGGTGAAGGGAACGGGAAAGGGAACCAAACACTGAATGGGTGAGGGGTCCTCCTGCATGGGAACAATCCTCCGAGCCCTCGCTATGACAGCACTTTTTTCCCCGCCGGCAAAACGCACATCCAGCCCAGTAGTGGTAGCCACGCTAAGAACCTGGAACCAGATGGGACAACACTTCGGCTTAACCGACGTGTCCACCGTAGTCCCCATCTGCGACAACCACAGGTTCCCACCAGCCATGCTAGGTGCCACCTTTAAGAGGTGGGAAACAGGACAGGGGGATGCTAATGATCAGGAACCTCTACACAGGGGACAGACGTGCGGCCTTAGAAGAGTTGACCGGGACGCCTGCTCGGCTGTCGATCAGCAGCACAACCCACAGCTACACTGTTGGCAGACCTGTCGTAATTTCACTACCTGGAGAATATCAAATACACCATTCAAGGGTCGGATGATGGCTTCGACGAAGCGTGGGAGCGATTCATCAGCCTGTTCCAAAACCTATTTGAAGCCAATAACAGATAGAAAGGGAGAGCGGGGGGGACGGGGACAAACCACCAGGGAACAACCAGGGCCACAGAAAGCAGACAGGAACGGGGGGGGGGGGGGAACAATGGGGGAGGGACGCAAGGAAATGGCAGGAGGGGTCCAGAGGCACCCCCCAAACAAAGCCATAGGAGCAAAATGAGCGATAAAGAATCTATCTACGGTGGCGGAAAAGGCAATGCTCAAAGACAGGGCTCGAAAATAGTAAGAGGGATAAAGAAAGGGGGTGCAAGAAAAGGAACAACATGTAATACTAACCATTTCAATCACCTGTAGTGTACAAATGTAAACTTCAATAAAAATATTATTTTTAAAAATGATTGATTCTAACCATTTAATCAGAAGGATAATGGGATGCTGTTATGATTGCTGGAGATTCCCTGAAATGTAGATCATTTATGAGGGGTTATATTTAGTCCCAGCTGAGCAGGTCATGTGACAACTTTGTGGGATACAAATTATGTAATTAATGAGGAGGAGCCAGGTTTGTTTCTGGTTTTGTAGTTTGCCAGAAGATTTTAGTCTGACAAGACAGAAGGATTTGAAGATGCACAGCAGTTTTGTCAAGTGCTGCTACGTTGAGCAGAAGTATACTGGTATCTCTCTCTAAAGGTCTCGACATGACTATGAAAGTAATCAGTTTGTTAACTTTATTTATAAGTGGCATTTGAACTGTATTGGGTTAGAATCATATAACTTACAGTGCAGAAGGAGGCCATTCGGCCCATCGAGTCTGCACCGACCCTTGGAGGAGCACCCCACGCCTTCACCCTATCCCTGTAACCCAATAACATCACCTAACCTTTAGGATGCTAAGGGCCAATTTAGCATGGCCAATCCACCTAACCTGCACACCTCTGGACATTGGGAGGAAAGCGGAGCACTCGGAGGAAACCCACACAGACACAGGGAGAAAGTGCAAACTCCACAGTTATCCGAGGCCGGAATTGTACCTAGGACCCAGGAACTGTGAGGCAGCAGTGCTAACCACAGTGCCGCCGTGCCGTTAATTGATAATTTAATTTAGTAGCAAGTATTAATAGTGAGTTTAAGTGTGTCCTTGTGTTTAAGAACTGCTTAACTGATAATTGTAAAACTATTTTCATTGATGTTAATGTGGTTAATTCTGTGGTTAAATTATATTTTGTTTAAACATAAAAGCTATCTATAGGTCAGAGTCATCATTCCTGGGTTGAAGTATTCTTTTCTCACAGTTTTACAAATGAAAAACATTTGTTTGGGGATCTTTCCAGTATCGCAATATATGTTGGGGTCTGGCCCGATATCTTAACACTATGGGCACGATTTTTTTTTAATAAAATGTTTTTTATTGGGATTTTGAACATAGTATATTTACAGTTATGTTTACAGAATGGAATATATTTTTTTTAAACTGGTAGGATATTGTACAGTAGCTCAGAAACAGCAACTCTGTACAGTTAACAATATTACATTTAACAAATAAATAGACACATGTTTGTTGGGGGGTGGGGAAACTGGGGAGGTACATATACATTTGGGTGCCGGAGAAACAATTACAGTCGTTGTGGCCAATACAGAGGGGGCAATACGAGAATGGATCTGGTGTTGGTGTTGTTACTTGCATCTCCCGGACGGCTTTTGCGGCCATTGTTGTTGCGCATTCACCTCTGCTTTGGCCATTCGTCCCGTCTTTCTCCCGTATTTTCTTGCTCTCTGTTACTGTATTTGCCGAGTTTGTTGTCATTTCCCATGCTTTCCTTCCGGCTTTCATTCCTCCCCCCACCGCCCCCCTCCATCTCTCTGGCTCTCCTCTATTGTTCCCTGTCTCCTCCTTCTTCCCTCTTTCCCCCCCCCCCCCCCGCCCCCCACTCTGCCCCCATTCCCCCTTCTCCCATGGTTCACCTTTCTTTTCTTTTAGGTTTAGCAGTCCACCACACCCACCCCCCCCCCACTCTGCCCCCATTCCCCTTTCTCCCATGGTTCACCTTTCTTTTCTTTTAGGTTTAGCAGTCCACCACCCCTCCCTCCCACCCCCCCCCCCCCCCCCCCCCCCCAATCCCCACCCCAGGTCTTTCCCTCCATTTCACGTCTTGGCTCCTTTCCCCTGATTCTTGGCTACTTGGCTATTCTTCTGCTTGTTCGTTGGCCACAAACAGGTTCCGGAACAGTTGGGTGAATGGCTCCCAGGTTCTGCGGAAGCCGTCATCCGACCCTCAGGTGGCAAATTTAATTTTCTCCATTTGGAGAGATTCAGAGCGGTCGGACAGCCAGTCTGCAGCTTTGGGTGGTGCTGCTGACCACCAGCCGAACAGGATTCAACGGCAGGCGATCAGGGAGGCAAAGGCAAGGGTATCCGCCCTCCTCCCCATAAATAGATCTGGCTGGTCTGATACCCCGAAGACCGCCACGTTCGGGCATGGCTCCGCCCTCATCTCCACTACTTTGGACATTGCCCCACGTTCGGGCATGGCTCCGCCCTCATCCCCACTACTTTGGACATTGCCTCAAAGAAGGTGGTCCAGTACCCATCAAGTCTTGGCAAGACCAGAACATGTGAGCATGGTTGGCCAGGCCTCCTTGGCACCGCTCACATCTGTCCTCCACCTCCGGGTAGAACCTACTCATTCGAGTTCTTATTAAGTGGGCTCTATGTACCAGTTTTAGTTACGTCAGATTGAGCCTTGCGCACGTGGAGGTGGAGTTGACCCTATGCAGAGCTTCGCTCCAGAGTCCCCACCCTATTTCAATCCCCAGGTCTTCCTCCCATTTCTTTCTTGTTGCGTTCAGTACGGTGTTCGCCCTTTCTACCAGTCATTCATACATGTCGCTACAGTTTCCTTTTGTGGTATTGTAGGTATTACGGTACCGGAGAGGCTAAAGTACCATTGGTGGAACCTGTATGCTTGCAATTGGCTAGAGTGTATAATAACTCCGCCCTGATAGGCGGGGTATAAACCCGTGCCGCCCCAGCAGCCCTCATTCTGTACCTGAGCTGCTGGGGGAAACATCTAGCTTATTAAAGCCTTCAGTTGGACTACAACCTCGCTTTCGTGGTCATTGATCATGCATCACCTTTATCTAGGATGTTTGCGTCCAGTAACTTTTCCAGTAATGTCTGTCATGGCGGTTGTGGGTAAGTCCTTGTCTCCCTTCGTAGGAAGTTTTTCAGTTGCAGGTGCCTTAGCTCGTTCCCCCTTGCTAGCTGGAATTTCTCCATCGGTTTGTCCAGTGTTGCGATCCTGCCGTCCGTATAAAGGTCCCTGACTATCAGTGTCCCTCCGTCCTGTCCCCACTTTTTAAAGGTGGCGTCAGTCAGCGCTATGTGCATGATTTAATGGAAAGGTTTCTAAAGGTGGTAGGGAGCAGGAACTGCTGCAAGCTTCCAGACAGTCGACCCCGGCGAGGCCGTCACCGGTACCAAACACTAATTGGTCCACTTAATGAGTCCCCACGGGCTTCACGTGGCAAATGATTGTCCCGCTGAGTGATTCACCGGGACTGTGCCTGCCAGCTCCCCGCTAACAAGGGGGAGTAGCACTTAAACCGATCCCGCAGAGCAAACCCCACACAGCACGCAGCATGCCACCAAGGAGACCAGCCCCACCATTCAGGTAGGCCGACCTGGCCAGAATGTTGGACGCAGTCGGGTCCAGACAGGATGCCCTGTTCCCACGCGGGGCTCAGAGGTTAAACCACAGGGCAGGCAGTGTCGTCTGGAAGGAGGTAGCCGCGTCCGTCAGCTTGGGAACCGCCAGCAAGAGGATTGGCACCCAGTGCCGCAAGTAAATCAATGACCTCCACTAGGCACTGATCCCGCCTGCCACCCTTGCCCCACCCTCTCGACAACTATGCACCTGGCACCGCCCCCACACAGCACCATACCTTGCCCCGGCCCTACCATGTCCAGCAGTGCTGCCCATGCCTGCCCCCCCCCTCCTGCGATGCACAAGTTATAGAGATCATGGTGCCCTCTGAGTCCCCGCAAGAAAACCTGACCCACAACAGATGGAAGAGAGCCCAGACCTGACATCAGAGGTCTCAACCCATACGAGGAGCTTCCCTGGATGTCGCAAGGGTGGCCTAGGACAGATCAGTCATGGATGGTCTCCCCCTTCCCCACCCACCTTCCAAGAGAACACCTCCGAGGAGACCACCATATTTACATCACAACTGTCCACCCCACCCGCTACCAGTGCAGATACGCATACCTCAGTCGGCGAAAGTAGTAGACAGGCTTCTAGGACACAATCTTGAATTGCAACATGCATCGAAAATTCTACACAAAACTCTGGCACTCACGACCTCAACTGCATACTGTTGTTTCAATTTCCAAAGGCTGGAAATAAGGACATCTAACTTATGATTGCTTCAGATGTCTGGCTTTTGCTTCGCCAATTTCACCCAGATCTGCACTTCCCGTTTTGTCTTTAGCTTCAGTGACCAGTACCCGGTTCCAAATGCAGGTCCTCTTTGTTCCTTTTAACATCAAACTTCCTGGAAGCTTTGTGTTTCTCGAGCTAACTGTCCTTTAGCTTCTCTGGAGCTAGCTTTCATGCACATTACTCCATTATTGGATTGGGTTGGATTGGATGTTGTTTGTTGTCACATGTACAGAGGTACAGTGAGAAGTATTTTTCTGCGAGCAGCTTAACAGATCATTAAGTACATGAAAACAAAAGAAAAGAAAATACATAATAGGGCAACACAAGGTACACAATGTAACTAGATACACCGGCATCAGGTGAAGCATATGGGATGTAGTGTTAGTGAGGTTAGTCCATAAGAGGGTCATTTAGGAGTCTGGTAACAGCGGGGAAGAAGCTGTTTTTGAGTCTGTTCGTGCGTGTTCTCAGACTTTTGCATCTCCTGCCTGATGGAAGAAGTTGGAAGAGTGAGTAAGCCGGGTGGAAGGGGTCTTTGATTTTGCTGCCCGTTTTCCCCAGGCAGCGGGAGATGTAGATGGAGGCAATGGATGGGAGGCAGGTTCATGTGATGGGCTGGGTTGTGTTCATGACTCTCTGAAGTTTATTGCGGTCTTGGGCCGAGCAGTTGCCATACCAGGCTGTGATGCAGCCAGATAGGATGTTTTCTATGGTGCATCTGTAAAAGCTGGTAAGAGTTAATGTGGACAGGCCAAATTTCCTTAGTTTCCTGAGGAAGTATAGGCGCTGTTGTGCGTTCTTGGTGGTAGCATTGACATGGGTGGACCAGGACAGATTTTTGGAGATGTGTACCCCTAGGAATTTGAAACTGCTAACTATCTCCACCTCGGCCCCATTGATGCTGACAGGGGTGTGTACAGTACTTTGCTTCCTGAAGTCAATGACCAGGTCTTTATTTTTGCTGGCATTGAGGGACAGATTATTGTCACTGCACCACTCCACTAGGTTCTCTAGTTCCTCCTGTATTCTGACTTGTCGTTATTCAAGATCCGGCCCACTATGGTCGTATCATCAGCAAACTTTTAGATGGAGTTGGAAGAAAATTATGTCACACATTCATGTGTGTACAGAGAGTATAATAGGGGGCTAAGTACGCAGCCTTGTATTATATAGTTTTCCTGCTTCTAACAGAGCTGAGAGATGTTCTCCCTCTAGCTTCCTACATCCAACTGCCTGTATCCAGTTAAATACCAAAACACAAAAGGTCTTCCCCCTAAAGGTCATCCCTGGTTGCTAAGCAACATCTTATTCTTTCATAAAGCTTGTGTTTTCTTTTCCAGCCACAAACGCTCTCTCAGCACAATCAAAACAGTTTGAACTCAAACCAAAAAAACCTCTAAATGCAAACACCTTTGTTTAACATGAATCAAATGAGAGTTGTAATTTTTCCTACAAAACAACAAAATTAAGCCCACTTAAATCTATACCTTACTTCTAATATTTAACAGTACAAATTTAGATCTCTTAAAATTACCTCTGTTTTCCTGACACAGGTCTGAAGGATGTTCCAAAGATAGAATGGGACAAAGCCATGGCGGGATTTTTTAGAACATTAAATATTTGATTCACTCTATGTGATATCAAGAAATGGCTGAAGGTATTGGATATGGTAAAAGTTGTAGGCCCTGGCAATATCCAGTTTGTGATAATGAAAGCATGTACAATCATAGTAAAGTGATAGCACAGAGGAGGGCCATTTGGCCCATCTTATCCATGCGAGCCAGAGGACACCCAGGTGCCCTTTCTAATACCACCTTCCTCACCAGGTCCATAGCCCTGTAGCTTAGAGCACTTAATAGAATAGAATATGGTCTACAAAATGGCTGGCCCCCTAGGCAAACTGTTCCAGTACAACAACACTGACCATATGGAATATTGCCCAGGTATATCCTGACCACAAAAAGCAGGACAAATCCAATCCATCAATTACCGCTCCATCAGTCTACTCTCAAATATCAATGAAGGAAGCATTTACTTCGCAAATACCTCTTCAATCCTCAGTTTGGGTTCCATCAGGACAACTTACCTCCAAGCCTAATCACAGCCTTGGTTCAAACACTGCCAGAAGAGCTGAATTTCAGAGATGAGGTGATACAGCAAGGAGTATTTGGCAGTGTGGCATCAAGGCGCCCTAATAAAACTGAAATCCATAGGAATGAGGGGAAAAACGCTTCAGTGGTTGGAGTTGTGACGATAGGTAAGTAGTTCATCATCACTGTAAATTCTTTGATCTATGACCTGCGTGTGTATTATAAGTTATATGTTTTACTGTTGTAGTTCTAGCATCCGACCAGGACCCAGAGGCATAATGTGTTCCTTCAGAAGGTGTTTATAAGGAGTTGACAGCAGTTGCTGATTGGAGCATCTCTGTTGTATCTTACTACAAGTTAGTGTTAAACATTTATTTCCAACTGTATTCATCTTAGACATTTTAGTTATCCGTTAATGTAGTGTTAGTAATAAATTGCTTTGTTATAAAACAAAGTTGAATGTTCTTTGTTCACATCAGCCCAATCAAAGAACATTACAGGAGTCATACCTTGCACAATGGAAGATGTGGTGGTTATTGGAGGCTAAATCATCTCAACCCAAAACATCGCTAGAAGAGTTCCTCAGTGTTCTCGGATCAACCATTGTCAGCTGCATCATCTGCCAATAGAGGCCAATGGGGGAAGCTCCGGTTGGGGTGGTTTGGGAGGCTCTGAAAGCGGTGGTTAGGGGAGAGTTAATCTCAATTAGTGCTCACAGGGAGAAGAGAGAGAGGATGGAGAGGGAGAGGTTAGTGGGGGAGATATTAAGGGTGGATAGGAGGTATGCGCATCTACGAACCGGCGGAGATCAGAATATTTTAGGTTGTACCGTGGGACAAGACAGGGATGCCCCCTGTCCCCTCTGTTGTTTGCTTTGGCAATTGAGCCGTTGGCCATGGCGTTGAGGGAATCTAGAAACTGGAGGGGGTTGGTCCGGGGAGGGGAGGAACATCGGTTCTCGTTGTATGCTGATGACCTGCTTTTGTACATCGCAGATCCAGTGGAGGGGATGGTAGAGGTTGTGTGGATCCTTAGGGAGGTTGGGGGCTTTTCAGGCTACAAGCTTAACGTGGGGAAGAGTGAGCTCTTTGTGGTGCATGCGAGGGGCCAGGAGAGGGGGCTGGAGGAGCTGCCGCTTAAGAGGGCGGAGAGGAGTTTCCGGTATTTGGGTATCCAGGTGGCCAGGAGTTGGGGGGCCCTGCATAAGCTTAATTTGGAGCGGCTGGTGGACCTGATGGAGGAAGACTTTAGGAGATGGGACGCGTTGCCACTCTTCCTGGCGGGCAGGGTGCAGTCTGTTAAGATGACAGTTCTCCCTAGGTTCCTGTTTGTGTTCCAGTGCCTGCCCATCCTCAGCCCCAAGGCCTTTATTAAGTGAGTAAGCAGGAGCATTATGGGGTTTGTATGGGCAAGTAAGACCTTGAGTTGGTCAAGAGGCTGTTTCTGGAGCGTAGTCGGGACAGGGGTGGGCTGGCGCTACCGAACCTGTGCAGTTACTACTGGGCAGCCAATGTGGCAATGATTCGGAAATGGGTAATGGAGGGAGAGGGGGCAGCGGGAAAAGATTAGAGGCGGCGTCATGCGTGGGCACTGGCTTGGGAGCGTTGGTGACAGCACCTTTGCCGCTACCGCCGACACGGTACACCACGAGCCCGGTGGTGGCTGCAACTCTGAGGATCTGGGGCAGTGGAGATGGCACAGCGGTGAGTTGGGGGCCTCAATTTCGTCCCCAATACGGAATAATCATAGGTTTGCACCAGGCAGGATAGATGGTGGATTCCTGAGCTGGCATCGGGCGGGAATTAAAAGGATGGGGGACCTATTTATCGATGGGGCTTTTGCTAACCTGGGGGCGCTGGAGGAGAAATTTGGGCTACCCCCGGGAAATGCTTTTAGGTACATACAGGTGAGGGCGTTTGTGAGAAGGCAGGTAAGGGAATTTCCGCTGCTCCCCGCACAGAGGATTCAGGACAGGGTGACCTCGGGTGTATGGGTGGGAGAGGGCAACGTCTCGGCGATCTATCAGAAGTTGCAGGAGGCGGAGGAAGCCTCGGTGGAGGAGATGAGGGGCAAGTGGGAGGAGGAGCTAGGTGAGGAACTGGATGAGGGCTTGTGGGCGGAGGCCCTGGGTAAGGTTAACTCCTCCTCGTCTTGCGCCAGACTGAGCCTGATCCAGTTCAAAGTGGTTCACAGGGCACATATGACAAGGGCGAAGATGTGCAAGTTTTTTGGGGTGGAGGACAGATACGGGAGGTGCTCGGGTACCCCAGCGAATCACGCCCATATGTTCTGGGCTTGCCCAGCGCTAGAGGGGTTCTGGAAGGGCTATGCCAGGGCTATGTCCAAAGTCTTGGATACTCGGGTAAAACCGTGCTGGGGATAGGAATATTCGGGGTATCAGATGAGCCGGGAGTACAGGAGCCGAAAGAGGCCAGAGTTCTGGCCTTTGCGTCCTTGGTAGCCTGGAGGAGGATCTTACTAACGTGGAGGGATGCAAAACCCCCAAGCGTGGAGGCTTGTATTAATGACATGGCAGGGTTCATCAAGTTGGAGAGGATACAGTTTGCCTTGCGAGGGTCTGTACAGGGGTTCTCCAGGCGGTGGCAACCGTTCCTAGACTTTATCGCAGAACGTTAGGTAGATGTCAAGAGTAACAGCAACCCAGGGGGGAGAAAGGGGGGGGGGGGAATTTGGCTCGTTTTTATTATTGTAAGGGGCGTTTGCCCCATTTTTTTTCTTTCAGTTTGTTGGATAGTTTAATGTTTAGTGGGTTAAGTTGTTGGAGGGGATGGCGTAAGGCCTCCCTTTTTACTTTTCGTATGTATATTTTCTTTCCTTTTTGGAGTGTTTTGTTAAAGTTTATTGAAAAACTTGAATAAACATTTTTTTTAAAGAAAATAATTCAAGTGGTTCCACCGGCTGAATTTGGCACAATATCCCACTATTCTAACCAATGGGACAGGTGCCGTCAGAGCTACCTGCCACCACACTTAGTCTCAAAATGGGAGAATTCTGTCCTTACGTTTTGGTTTAGTAATTTTCTGCCGGGAAGTTACAGTGCATTCTTGGTTGTTGTAGTCCCGTAAGAACTGGGTTGAAAACTGCAAATTCCATGGTGTATCTCGAACATGTACTAAATTTATCTTACAAGATTGCAGGCAAAAGTTACAACTCTAGGCTTACAGGTCATGAGTAGGCAGACATTTCAAACCTAAAGCAAGCAACTTTATAAAATCAGCTATATTTTTCCTCAGAAGGTGTATATTTATTTCATTTTCTAACCTATGGGCATCCAATCTGGATGTAAGATGTAAATAGTAGCCAAAATCACTAGAAATGTCTGTAGAATTTGGTTGGTTTTGAAAATTGAGTTTTAGATTTCATGGCTTAAAAAATAATTATTTTAATTAGGTGGGTTAGTGGTAGTGATTCATTACTGATTCAAAGCTTTGTAATCTGGTGAATTTAAAGTATATTTTGATTGGTTCAATTAACAATTGAATAAATGTAAAAACCAAATCAGCAATTAATTTAACAGATACTTACTTGGGAAAACAATTTTTCACCCTACTAATGCATGGCATGTTTGAAATGCAATGCTCTGGTGGTAAATTTAAATTAAGTAGGTATTAGATTGTGATCTACAATAAAACAACAAACCTATCTACAATAGACTGTATTATTAATGTAAAGTATATATAAATAAGTTATAAATTGATGAATTACACTGAACAGGGACGGCACAGTGGCTAGCACTGCTACCTCACAGCTCCAGCTTCCCGGATTCAATTCTGGCTTCGGATGACTGTCTGTGTGGAGTTTGCACTTTTCCCCGTCTCTGTGTGGGTGTCCTCCAGTTTCCTCCCTTAGTCCAAAGATGTACGGGCAGCACGGTAGCATTGTGGATAGCACAATTGCTTCACAGCTCCAGGGTCCCAGGTTCGATTCCGGCTTGGGTCATTGTCTGTGTGGAGTCTGCACATCATCCCCGTGCGTGCGTGGGTTTCCTCCGGGTGCTCTGGTTTCCTCCCACAGTCCAAAGATGTGCAGGTTAGGTGGATTGGCCATGATAAATTGCCCTTAGTGTTGGGTGGGGTTACTGGGTTATGGGGATAGGGTGGGGGTGTTGACCTTGGATAGGGTGCTCTTTCCAAGAGCCGGTGCAGACTCGACGGGCCGAATGGCCTCCTTCTGCACTGTAAATTCTATGATCTATATGCAGGTTAGGTGGATTGGTCAGGCTAAATTGCCCAATATTGTCCAAAGGTTAGGTGGGGTTACTAGGTTATGGGAATAGGGTGGGGGCATGGGCTTAAGCTTAAATAGGGTAAAAGCAAATTACTGCGGATCCTGGAATCTGAAAACAATGAGAAAATGCTGGAAAATCTCAACAGGTCTGGCAGCATCTGTAGGGAGAAAAAAAAGAGCTAACGTTTTGAGTCCAGGTGACCCTTTGTCAAAGCTATAAGACAGAGAAAGAGGGAAATATTTATATTGTGGAGAGAGAATGAATGATGAGTCATAGCCACAGAAACCCTGGGAAACGGGTTGATAATAGCCGCAGAAACCACGGGGAAAGAATGCTAATGGCAGTCCCCAGAGAGAACAAAAGGTGTGAAAGGCCAAACAGCAGAGAAACTAACATCAGAGGGTAAACTGTGACAGATGTAGATGTGGGGGGGAGGGGGAAGGGGGAAGCAAAAGGGAGAAAGGGTAAGGAAAGGTGGAAAAGAAGGGGGGGGTTAAATACATATAAAGAAAGACAAGAGAGAAAGAAATGATAAAAGACAGTTAAAATGAAATGGGTTGAAAACAAATGGGTCGAGGTGGAGTCGAGCTAATCATCTGAAGTTGTTGAATTCGATGTCGAGACCCGAAGGCTGTAGTGTGCCTAACCGGAAGATGAGATGTTGTTCCTCCAGTTTGTGTTGAGCTTCACTGGAACATTGCAGCAGGCCAAGGACAGACAAGTGGGCATGGGAGCAGGGTGTTGTGTTAAAAGGCAAGCAACGGGAAGGTCAGGATCCTGAATGCACACAGACCAAAGGTGCAAAGCGATCACCAGTCTCGTTTTGTATCTCCGATATAGAGACCACCACATTGGGAGCCGCGAATGCAATAGACCAGTTCATCATAGATCATCATAGAATTTACAGTGCAGAAGGAGGCCATTCGGCCCATCGAGTCTGCACCGGCTCTTGGAAAAAGCACCCTACCCAAGGTCAACACCTCCACCCTATCCCCATAACCCAGTAACCTCACCCAACACTAAGGGCAATTTTGGACACTAAGGGCAATTTATCATGGCCAATCCACCTAACCTGCACATCTTTGGACTGTGGGAGGAAACCGGAGCACCCGGAGGAAACCCACGCACACACGGGGAGGATGTGCAGACTCCGCACAGACAGTGACCCAAGCCAGAATCGAACCTGGGACCCTGGAGCTGTGAAGCAAGTGTGCTATCCACAATGCTACCGTGCTTGTGAAATGCAAGAGGTGCAAGTGAAACGCTACTTAACCTGGAATGAATGTTTTGGGCCTGGGATGTTAAGCATGGAAGAGGTAAATGTGCAGGTGTTACACCTTCTGCGATTGCCTGGGAAGGTGCCATGAGTGATGGGAGAGGAGTTAGGTATGGTGGAGGAGTGGACTAGATTATCTCGGAGGGAACGGCTCTGCGGAATGCTGATAGAGGGAGTGAAGTGAACAAGATGTGTTTGGTGGTGGCATCACGCTGGAGTTGGCGAAAATGGCGGAGGATTATGCTTTGCATACGGAGGCTGGTGGGGTGAAATGCGAGAACAAGGGGGACTCTATCTTTGTTCTGGGAGGGAGGGGAGGGGCGAGGGTAGTGGGGCAGGAGATGGGCCACACACTGTTGAGGGCTCTGACAACAACTGTAGGTGGGAAATCACGGTTGAGGAAGAAGGAACACATTTTCGAAGCACTATTTTGGAAAGTGGCATCATCGGAACAAATTCGACGGAGGCAAAGGAACTGAGAGAAAGGGATGGAGTCTTTACAAGGTGTAGGGTGCAAAGAGCTGTAGTCCAGATAGCTGTGGGAGTCAGTGGAATTGTAGTGGATATTAGTAGATAGTCTATTGCCGCAAATAGAGACAGAAAGATCAAGGAAGGGAAGGGAAGTGTCTGAAATATAAATCGGGTGCTCTTTCCAAAGGCCGGTGCAAACCTGATGGGCCGAATTGCCTCCTTCTGCACTGTAAATTCTATGATTTGTGGGCAATTGTAGTTTATTTAGTATGAATTAGCTGAGAGAAGGGTTATAAAAGAAAAAAGCTAAACCTTAGCAGATTGTTCTCCGGCTGCAGCTTTCAAAAGATCCAAAACCATCTCCTCAATCTTGGCTCAAAAACTACATCCCATTTCCCATCATATCTGTCTTCACTTGGGCTTAACTCTCCGGGGGGAAACTGTGCAGGAGAGGAAACAAGCCACTGCAAAGAGATGTAAAGAAATTCCTTTTTTCCCATGTCCAAATCGTAGATTTTCTGGTTTATTTCCAGGGGAAAAAATATGGTGAGGCATTTCTGAGGATTCCTAATATGTTCCATGCCTCAAAGATGCTCTTGCCATTAATCAGGAGAATGGCTTTGCATGACAAGGGACCTGAACTGGAAGCATGCCATGAACCTTTACAGACCAGTTTTAGCCTCCATTGTTACTTGCAATAAAAACTTTAGACTCTGCAACCTTGTACTGTAATTTTGTTGTACACCATCAAAATACGTTAATCTTATTTATCTGTGAACCTAACGATACATATGGAAACCCATGCATTTAATGGTCTGTTATCACTGTTGGCAAGATAAATGACAACAAGTCAAAACTGACAGTATTCCAAAAAATGTGCCAATGGACCATTTATCAAGTGATGTGCATTCACTGCTAAATTTGTCAGAAAAAATCTCTTAGATCTAAGAGATCCTCAGTAATCAAGTTATATTAAATAAACCATGTATATTAAATAAACCTACATCCAGATTTGTATTCATAGTTGAAGATAGCATTTGGAACATAAAGTATTAAAAATTGCACCATTCGGAGGAAAAAATATAGCTCTATATATAGCTTCTTATTTTATGTCAGAAATATCTGTCTACTCTTAAAATCTGTCTACTTCAGTTAAACTTTGCATTTCACACTTCATCGAAAGTATATACTCAGTAAACCTGGTCACTTAGAATTGTTGATCATTACAAATATATTTTTTAAAATTAAGTTCCAATACATACTGAACAGGTATTTCCATGAACCAGATGTGAATAATATAGAAGTTAGTGGTAAATGTAAAATACTGAAGTAGCAGAGTTTCAAATTTTAAAAACATATCATACAAATTCAAAAACCAAACCGGTATATTGAATTAGGTTAACTTTTATGAGTGATAATTAAACTCAGAACTGAAAGTATTACCACTGGCATGTTTCTTAAAATGACTCCACATATTTTTATCTACTTCTGACCATATATGACAGCTGACACAAAATAACACAAAAGGCAGAAATGGTTTCTCTCTCATATCTGACTAGACCCTGTTTAAAGCCAGTCAAACATCACAAGCTGCTTTTCAGACTGTTGGTTCTTTGTTAATGTATTTTTTAATGTAATACAGAAAAACTTGAAGGCAGTAAATCTTCTCGTCAGTAATCCGAGATTAGTCTTGGAACGTAAAATGTATACCTCAGTTATAAAAGGAAATGGAACTACTGCTGATTTTCCACGTCATAAATTTAATTTGCACAACTACTTCAGTCAAAAATGATTCCTGTAAGTGTAATTTTTTTTCAAACACAGCCTCAAAATAAAACAATTATGCCACTTCTTCAACCATAAATCAAAATCTCTAATTATACATTTTTAAGCAGCATATTATAAAACTTTAACTGCTGCTTTCCCTTCCAAAAAGACAGAAGCCAACTAATGAATCCAACAACAAATAGCAATCTAAAAGATTGCATTTGTGCAAATACAAAAGGGGTCATTTTAACTGATATTCAAGTACAAACATACTAAATATTTAATATCTCCATTATTTTGCTTTTCAAATGTAAGTGATACTGAAACAGGCTTGTGAAACACATGTGGAGTGATTGAACAGCAGCAGAAATTTCAGCAGATCATTTGGACCTAGAGAAATGAGTTACTACAAATTCCATATCGGATCTATATGTTCAAGTTGTATTTACCCACTCTTTTCCCATGTCCTTAATATTTTTCCTGTAATTCCCTCATAAATGCTTTGGTTGACTCAATCAGCAATTGTATTAATTCCATATACAAACATAGGAACAGAAGTAGATAATTTAGCTCTTAAGCCCATGCAATGAGATTATGGCGTATCTGCAATCGAACTCCATGTGACCACCTTTGTCCCATATGCTCAATATCTTTGATTAACAAAAATAATAAATCTCAGAATTAACTGATCTACTATTTCTATTGCTATTTGCCGAAAAGTCCCAAACCTCTATCACAATGTGTCGAAATGTTTCATTCCTGAAAGGTTTGTTTCTCATTTTTAGACAATGCCTCCTGCTTTCCAAAGAGCAAAAATAATCTCTTATCTGACTGTTCCCCTTACTATCTTGAAAACGTCAATGAAATTGCCTCCTAACCATCTAAATGCCAGGGAATGCTACTCAAATTGTGTAATATCTCTTTTTAAGTTAATTCTTCAAGTCAGTTATCATTCTGTTATATTAACGCTACAGTTTACCCAAAGACAATATGACCTTCCTAAAGTTTGTGTCCGATACTACTCACAATACTCCAAGAGCTACGTTTTTCTTTAGCTGAAGCATAACTTTTACCACCTTGTATTCTATTTGTAACATGATTTTTCATTGAGAAAAACTTTAACCACTTTTTCCTTCTTTGAGTACTCATCCTAAATTTATACTCCCTTGTAACCGATTCACATACAGGTGGAAATAACCTCTCATTGTCACCCCTACAAACTGCTAAACATTATTAGATACAGTTTAACATTTTCTGCTCCAATAATTACTACAAGTCTTCCATAACTATATTCCACTCATCTTGGTACCAGCCAAGTAAATCTACGTGACACCTCTTTCTCGTTTCCATATTACTTCTATAACCGAGTGCTCAAAAATATTCAGTTTTATATGGTCCAGCCAATTTCTTGTCCAGATGCATTTCCATTTTGCTTTTACATTTTGAAGTCCCTGAACATAAAACCAAAAATAAAATTTAGCATTTTACATTCTTTACCACTGCTTTTATCTGTACCCTCCATACCTTACTGTTTCCCCACCCCATCAAGAGTTTTACCATAGATATATCTTAATTTTTTTTAAGCAAATTAGATATTTCACAATTTCTAACATGAACTGCATTTGTCACAGCTACATAATCACATTACCATACACAAGTCCTGCATTGCTCCTCACAGCTTCCATGCCTATTAGCATGATGACATCAGCAAATTTTATTATCCATCTGATGTTCAAATTCAACTATGTATATGGAGAACAAGTAAGCACCAACTCAAATCCCTGGGATGCACCAAAAACTAACATTCTAAGCAACATGAATTTATTTCTCATCTCCTTTGGTACCCTTAAACCATAATTTAATGTATCTGGCACTTTCCTTGAAAATGCAATGTGTGACATTTTAATGAACACTTTGGAAGTTAAAAAAATAATCACATCCAATGCAGTCCCCTCTTTAGACACTGAAGTGCTTGAAGGGCATCAGTGGCTGTTATGACACCCTAGGCTAGTGCACGGTCAAATCCAGTCCCACAGGCTCCGGAGTGCCAACACAAGTGAATTAACCAATAGTTTGTATAAAATTCTCAAAATCTTTTACCCTTGGCTGCCCAATAATTTACAGTCACCAGATTTGTAAGTTGAAACACAATTACTATTTATTTACAACAGAAATAAAGATGTAATATACAGTGTTTACAAGGGAATAATGGCCAGCTAAACTACTATTCCCCCCCCTTCAGCGCCTATACTTCCTCAGGAAACTAAGGAAATTTGGCATGTCCACATTAACTCTTACCAACTTTTACAGATGCCTTTAGAAAGCATCCTATCTGGCTGCATCACAGCCTGGTATGGCAACTGCTCGGCCCAAGACCGCAAGAAACTTCAGAGAGTCGTGAACACCGCCCAGTCCATCACACGAACCTGCCTCCCATCCATTGACTCCATCTACACCTCCCGCTGCCTGGGGAAAGTGGGCAGCATAATCAAAGACCCCTCCCATCCGGCTTACTCACTATTCCAACTTCTTCCATCGGGCAGGAGATACAAAAGTCTGAGGACACGAACAGACTCAAAAACAGCTTCTTCCCCACTGTTACCAGGCTCCTAAATGACCCTCTTATGGACTGACCTCATTAATACTACATCCCTGTATGCTTCACCCGATGCCGGGGTCATCTAGTTACATTATGTACCCTGTGTTGCCCTATTACGTATTTCCTTTTATTTCCTTTTCTTTTCATGTACTTAATGATCTGTTAAGCTGCTCCAGAAAAATACTTTTCACTGTACCTTGGTAAACAAATCCAATCCAATCCACCCTCTACCCACACACGCAAGACAAACAAACACATATAGAAAGGGTTAAAATAATAAGGATTAAGGTAAAAAGATAAGAGTCCTTGCTTATAATGTTGGATTCTTTGCCACAGGCTTTCCTCCCTGGATGTTGAGCGATCAAAGTCAGTAGTTGGTCTTTTGAGAGAGAGAGAGAGAGGGAGACGGGAAGGAGAGAGGGGGTGGTGGGAGAGAGAGAGAGAGAGAGAGAGAGAGAGAGGGGGGGGATGGTAGAGAGAGAGGGAGAGAGAGGGGGGCGATGGGAGAGAGAGAGAAGGAGGGACGGGAGAGGGGGGGGGAAAGAGAGAGAGGGAGAGAGGACAGGAGAGAGAGAGAGACATACAGAGGGTGCAGGAGACACACAGAGAGAGAGAGAGAGAGAGAGAGAGAGGGGGGAACGGGAGAGAGAGAGAGAGGGGGGGGAACGGGAGAGAGAGAGAGAGAGAGAGAGGGGGAGAGGACGAGAGAGGAGAATGGGAGAGAGGGGGGGAGATGAGGGATAGGGAGAGAAAAGAGGGGTGGTGGGAGAGAGAGAGATGTGGAGAGGGAGGGGACGAGAGTGTGGGAAGGATGGGAGAGGGACGAGAGAGGGACGGGAGAGGGACGGGAGAGGGACGGGAGAGGGACGGGAGAGGGACGGGAGAGGGACGGGAGAGGGACGGGAGAGGGACGGGAGAGGGACGGGAGAGGGACGGGAGAGGGACGGGAGAGGGACGGGAGAGGGACGGGAGAGGGACGGGAGAGGGACGGGAGAGGGACGGGAGAGGGACGGGAGAGGGACGGGAGAGGGACGGGAGAGGGACGGGAGAGGGACGGGAGAGGGACGGGAGAGGGACGGGAGAGGGACGGGAGAGGGACGTGAGAGGGACGGGAGAGGGACAAGAAAGGGACGAGAGAGGGACGGAGAGGGACGAGAGAGGGACGGAGAGGGACGAGAGAGGGACGGAGAGGGACGAGAGAGGGACGGAGAGGGACGAGAGAGGGACGGAGAGGGACGAGAGAGGGACGGAGAGGGACGAGAGAGGGACGGAGAGGGACGAGAGAGGGACGAGAGAGGGACGGAGAGGGACGAGAGAGGGACGGAGGGGAGGGACGAGAGAGGGACGGAGGGGAGGGACGAGAGAGGGACGGAGGGGAGGGACGAGAGAGGGACGGAGGGGAGGGACGAGAGAGGGACGGAGGGGAGGGACGAGAGAGGGACGGAGGGGAGGGACGAGAGAGGGACGGAGGGGAGGGACGAGAGAGGGACGGAGGGGAGGGACGAGAGAGGGACGGAGGGGAGGGACGAGAGAGGGACGGAGGGGAGGGACGAGAGAGGGACGGAGGGGAGGGATGAGAGAGGGACGGAGGGGAGGGACGGAGAGGGACGGAGAGGGGGGGAACGGAGTGGCGGAGAGGGGGGGGGGAACGGAGGGACGGAGGGGGGGGACGAGGGACGGAGGGGGGGGGACGAGGGACGGAGAGGGGGGGGACGAGGGACGGAGAGGGGGAGGACGGAGGGACGGAGAGGGTGGGGGACGGAGGGACGGAGGGGGGGGGAGGGATGGAGAGGGGGGGGGAACGGAGGGACGGAGAGGGGGGGAACGGAGGGACGGAGGGGGGGGGGGAAACGGAGGGACGGAGAGGGGGGGGGAAAACGGAGGGACGGAGAGGGGGGGGGGGAAAACGGAGGGACATATGTCAAGTGATAGGGAAACCTCAAGCGGTGTTAAAACCAGTGCCCGTAATACCCATTCCAGCATTTGAGGAACCTTTTATAAAGGTCTTAATTATAGGGCTGGTTTAGCTCAGTGGGCTAGACAGCTGGTTTGTGATGCAGAACAAGGCCAGCAGCGCGGGTTCAATTCCAGTACCAACCTACGCAAACAGGCGCCGGAATGTAGCGACTAGCGGCTTTTCACAGTAACTTCATACTGGTGACGAAAAACGGTTATCATTAATTGATTGCATAGGACCGCTTCCTAAAACGAAAAGTGAAAATCAATATCTTTTGACTATAATGGACATGTCTACTATGTTTCCAGGGGCCATTCCATTACGCAATATTACAGCTAAAAAGATTGTGGAGGAGGTACTTAAATTTTTTACTAGGTATGGACTACCCACAGAAATACAAATCGGATCAAGGAACAAATTTTACCTCGAGGTTATTCAAGGAGGTTATGGGTAGATTAGGAATAAAACAATTTAAATCCAGAATTGCAGCGAGTGTTAGAACGGTGGCATCAAACGTTAAAGACAATATTGAGGGTATATTGTCAAGATTATCCAGAGGCTTGTGATAAAGTAATTCCATTCGTACTGTTTATCATTAGGGATGCACCTAATGAGTCAACAAAATTCAATCCTTTTGAACTAATTTTTGGTCATGACGTAAGAGAACCACTTAAATTGATTGAGGAGAAATTGGTGAGTGAGCAAACTGAAACTACATTATTGGATTACGTGTCAAATTTTAGGGAACGGTTAAATAGAGCAGGTGAATTGGCTAGACAACATTTGAAAGTTGCACAGCATGTGATGAAACAAGAAGTAAACAAGAAAGCAAAAGTTCGCAGTTTTGCCAGTGGAGATAAACTATTAGTATTGTTACCAGTAGTAGGTGAACCTTTAAACGCACGGTTTTGTGGACCTTATCAGATGGGAAGGAAATTGAGTGAGGTGAATTATTTGGTAAGAACGCCAGATAGAACGTGTCATATGAATATGCTTAAAAGGTATTTTGAAAGCGAAGGAGAGCAAAAGGAAGAGGTTTTAGTGATTCTAACTCAAAGTGATGAACCAAATCCAGATGACTGTGAATTTGACATTCCTCAAATTAAATTGGATAACGAGGATGTTCTTAAAAATTATAATAAATTATTGAGTTACCTTCCAGAGGAAAAACAAACTGACCTGAAGGAGTTATTAATATCACATGGGCAACTTTGTGGAAATAAGTTGGGAAGTACTAAAATGGTTATACATGATGTAGATGTGGGAAATGCTGTTCCAATTTAACATCCATATAGACTTAACACTCTAAACTTGGCACAGATTCAAAAATAAATTGAAAGTAGGCTTGACAATGGCATAATTGAAGTGGATTATAACGAGTGGAGCTCACCCATAATGATGGTATTAAAACCGGACGGTACCCGACAATTGTGTGTGGACTATAGAACGGTTAATGCAGTTACAGAAACAGATTCTTATCCTGTTGGAGGACTGCGTTGAAAAGGTGGGAGATTGATCGGAGACAGAGGCGAGCGTGTCCGGGGTCAGCATGGGTCAGCTGACTTACAGAAGCGTAATGGGGAGCGAATCATTGAATTTACAGTGCAGAAAGAGGCCATTCGGCCCATCAAGTCTGCACTAGCTCTTGGAAAGAGCACCCCACCCAAGCCCACACCTCCACCCTATCCCCATTACCCGGAAACCCAACCCAACACTAAGGGCAATTTTGGACACCAAGGACAATTTAGCATGGCCAATCCACCTAACCCGCACATCTTTGGACTGTGGGAGGAAACCGGAGGGCCCGGAGGAAATCCATGCACACACGGGGAGAACGTGCAGACTCCGCACAGACAGTAACCCAAGCCGGGAATCGAACCTGGGACCCTAGAGCTGTGAAGCAATAGCTAACCATAATTCTACCGTGCTGCCCTACAATGCTACCGTGTTGTTAAGCTGGTGCTTGACTTGGGGGATTGGTATTGTGGGGCTGCTGGGGAGGGGGGGGGGGGGGGGGGGGGGGGAGTGCTGCTTTGCTGACAGAAGAGGAGCCAACTTTGGGGAACAGACGGAGAGTCGGGGGGGGGGGCCTCCAGTGGGAGGGCTCAAGTAAGCAGGGGCTCGGGCTCGTGGCCGTACGAAAAAGGGGGATGGCTAGTTGGCGGGGAGGGGGGGGTTAACCCCCCGTCCAGGCTGATCACGTGGAATGTGAGGTGTCTGAATGGGCCGGTCAAGAGGGCTCGCGTGTTCTCGCACCTAAAGGGGTTAAAGGCGGACGTAGCCTTGCTACAGGAGACTCATTTAAAACTCGCAGATCAAACAAGATTGGGAAAGGGGTGGGTGGGCCAGGTGTTCCATTCAGGGCTGGATTCAAAGACCAGAGGGGTGGCAATTCTGGTCAGTAAACGGGTGACGTTCGAGGCAGGGAGTATTGTGGCTGATAAAGGGGGCAGGTACATAATGGAGAGTGGAAAGCTGCAGGGGACCCGGGTGGTGCTAGTGAACGTCTACGCCCTGAACCTGAACTGGGATGACGTGGAATTCATGAGGCACATGCTGGGTAAAATCCCGGACTTAGAGTCACATAATTTGATCATGGGGGTCAGGAAAGCGACCGGCAGCGGCTAAGGAACTGAGGGGTTTCATGGAACAGGTGGGGGCATAGACCCATGGAGATTCGCTCGGCCGAGGGCGAAGGAGTTCTCTTTTTTCTCCCACGTTCACAAAGTTTATTCTCGTATAGATTTTTCTATTGTGAGCAGGGGACGGAGTACTCGGCCATTGCAGTCTCTGACCATGCTCCGCACTGGGTGGACTTGCGACTCTGGGAAGAGAGAGGGCAGCGCCCACTCTGGAGGCTAGATGTGGGACTGCTAGCGGATGACGAGGTTTGAGGGCGGATAAATAGGAACATCCAAAACTACTTGGGAACAAACAATACGGGAGAGGTAACAGCGACTACGGTTTGGGAGGCTCTGAAAGCAGTTATCAGAGGGGAGTTCATTTCTATCAGATCCCATAGGGAGAAGAAAGAGCGGAGAGAGAGAGGCTAGTAGAGGAGATACTTAGTAGACAGGAGTTACGCGGGACCCCCGAGACGGGGCTACTGAAGGAGCGCCGGAGACTGCAGGCGGAGTTTGATCTGCTGACCACAGGGAAAGCGGTAGCACAGCTGAGGAAGGTAAAAGGGGCAGTCTATGAGTATGGGGAGAAAGCGAGTAGAATGTTGTCACACCAACGTCGTAGGAGAGGAGCGGCCAGGGTAATTTGGGGAGTTAGTGATAAGGACCCAGAGGAGGTGAACAAAGTCTTTAAGGAGTTTTATTGTAAACTGTACGAGTCAGAACCCCCGGCGGGAGGGGAAGGGATGAAGAAATTCATGGACCAATTGAGGTTTCCAAAGGTGGAAGAGGATCTGGTGGAGGGATTGGGGGCCCCGATTGAGTTGGAGGAGATTGTTAAGGGCCTAGAGAGCATACAGTCGGGCAAGGCCCCGGGGCAAGATGGCTATCTTGTAGCATTCTATAAGAAATTTTCGGAACTGTTGAGTCCACTCCTGCTAAGCACCTTTAACAAGGCTAAAGAGAGAGGAAACCCTCCCCCCAACAATGTCACAGGCCTCGATCTCACTCATTCTCAAACGGGAGAATCCACTACAATGTGGGTCCTACAGGCCGATGTTGCTTTTAAACGATAATACCAAATTGCTGGCCAAGGTTTTGGCCACTGGAATAGAGGACTGTGTCCCAGGGGTGATAGGGGAGGATCAGATAGGCTTTGTTAAGGGCAGGCAACTGAACACCAATGTACGGAGGCTCCTAAACATTTTTATGATGCCCTCAGAAGGAGGGGAGGCAGAAGTAATGGCTGCGATGGATGCAGAGAAAGCCTTTGACCGGGTGGAATGGGAGTACCTGTGGGAAATGCTAAGAAGGTTTGGATTCGGTGAGGGATTCATAGGGTGGATCAAACTACTTTATCAGGCCCCCGTAGCAAGTGTATGCACGAACCGGGTGAGGTCGGAGTATTTTAGGCTTCACCGAGGGACGAGGCAGGGGTGCCCCCTCTCCCTGTTACTATTTGCCCTTGCAAAAGAGTCGTTCGTCATAGTGCTGAGGGCTTCAAAGAACTGGCAGGGGTTGGTCCGGGGGAGGGGCATCGGGTCTTGCTTTACGCGGATGATCTGCTCTCGTATATTTCAGGCCCACTAGAGGGGATGGGGAAGTCATGCAGATTCTGAGGGACTTCGGTAACTTTTCAGGGTACAAATTAAACGAGGGGAAAAGTGAAATGTTCGTGATCCAAGCTAAAGGGCAGGAGAAGAGATTGGGAGAGCTTTCGCTTAAGATGGTAGAGAAGAGCTTTCTGTACCTAGGCATACAGGTGGCTCGAAACTGGGATGCCCTGCATAAGCTTAACTTATCCCGGCTGGTGGAGCAGCTGGAGGGGGACTTTAAAAGGTGGGACATGCTCCCGCTTTCTCTAGCGGGGAGGGTGCAGACCATTAAGATGACGGTCCTCCCCAGACTTTTGTTTGTCTTCCAGTGCCTTCCCATTTTCATCCCGAAGACCTTTTTTAAGCGGGTGAACAAGATCATTTCGGGATTTGTATGGGGAAATAAGACCCCGCGAGTAAAGAGACTGTTTCTAGAGCACAGTCGGTGGGGGGGTGGCGCTGACGAATTTTTGCAGCTACTACTGGGCGGTTAATATAGCCATGATTAGGAAATGGGTATTGGGGGAGGTGTCGACGTGGGAGAGGTTAGAGGCGACGTCATGCAAAGCACCAGCTTAGGGGCACTCGTAACGGCACCTCTGCCGTTGTCGCCGGCGCGCTACTCCTCAAGTCCGGTGGTGGCGGTGGCACGAAGGATCTGGGGTCAGTGGAGAAGGCACAGGAAGGTGGAAGGAGCCTCAGTATGGACCCCGATACGCAACAATCACAGATTTGTTCCAGGCAAGATAGACGGAGGGTTTCAAAGCTGGCATAGGGCAGGTATTAAAAGGGTGGGGGACCTGTTCATAGATGGGACTTTTCCCAGCTTGAAGGCGCTGGAGGAGAAATTTTATCTGCCCCCTGGAAATGCCTTCAGATACCTTCAGGTACGCGCCTTTCTAAAAAAAAAAACAGATGGTGGCATTTCCGTTGCTACCCCCACGTAGGATACAGGATAGGGTGGTCTCTGGCACCTGGGTAGGGGGGGGGGGGGGGGAAGGTGTCGGACATCTACCAAGAACTACAGGAGGCGGAGGAAGCCCCAGTGGTGGAACGCAAGGGCAAGTGGGAGGAGGAGCTAGGCGGGGAGCTTGATGCAGGCCTGTGGGCTGACGTCCTAAGCAGGGTTAATTCCTCCTCATTATGTGCCAGGCTTAGCTTAATTTAGTTTAAGGTGGTCCATCGGGCACACATGACGGCAGCGAGAACGAGCAAGTTCTTTGGGGTTGAGGATAGATGTGCGGGAAACCCAGCGAACCATGTCCATATGTTCTGGGCATGTCCGGCTCTCAAAGGATTCTGGCAGGGATTCGCTAAGGCAATGTCCAAGATCCTAAACACGCGTGTGGTGCCGAGTCCAGAGGTAGCGATCTTTGGTGTGTCAGACGATCCGGGAGTTCAGGAAGCGAAAGAGGCCGAGGTTTTGTCCTTTGCCTCCCTGGTAGCCCGGAGATGGATCCTTTTAATGTGGAGAGACTCGAAATCCCCGAGTGTGGAGACCTGGGTTGGTGACATGGCTGGGTTTCTCAGTCTTGAGAAAATAAAGTTTGCCTTGAGAGGGTCCATGATGGGGTTCTCTCGGAGGTGGCAGCCATTCCTCAACTTTCTAGGAGAGCATTAAAATGTCAGCAGCAGCAGCAATCCGGCGGGGGACGGGGGGGGGGGGGGGGGAAATGTTTACTTACTGGATATTCTTTTTTTTAATAATGTTAACGTTCACCTTGTTTTGTTAAGTGTTGTTAATGGTTATGTAAAAATTTTGTTTCGATAAAAACCTGAATAAATATAATTTTTTTAAAAAGAGAAGGTGGGAGAATCAGCTTTTATCTCCAAACTGTTCAAAGGTTACTGGCAGGTACCTTTATCCGAAAGATGAAGGAGATTTCAGCTTTTGTGACTCCAAATGGTATATACCAATTCAAAGTTATGCCATTTGGCATGAAAAACACCCCAGCCACATTTCAACGGTTAACTATGAAATGAAATGAAAATGAAATGAAAATCGCTTATTGTCACAAGTAGGCTTCAAATGAAGTTACTGTGAAAAGCCCCTAGTCGTCACATTCCGGCGCCTGCTCGGGGAGGCTGGTACGGGAGGCTGGTACTAACAAAGTCGTTTCAGGATTACCCAATTGTGCGATGTACATAATAATAATCTTTATTGTCACAAATAGCCTTACATTAACACTGCAGTGAAGTTACTGTGAATAGCCCCATAGACGATCTGATGATTTTTAGACAGACATGGAAAGAACATTTGAAGCATCTGATGGAGTTATTCGATCGACTTCAGGAGGCGGGTTTGGTGGGAAACCTAACCAAAAGTGAGTTTGGAAAAGCCCAAGTCACGTTCGTTGGCCATACAATTGACATGGACAAATGGTCCCACAGGGTGTGAAAACATAAATTTAGGAGAGTTCCCAATACCCGCGACATGAAGGGAAATAATGAGATGTCTTGGCAGGAGTGGTTTTTACCATAAATTTGTGCCGAATTTTAGCAGCGTGGTTACTCCACTGACGGACTTGCTGAAGAAGCACAGCAAATTTCCGTGGCCAGCAGAGTGCCAACAGGTATTTGACGGCCTGAAGGCTGTTAACCACTGCTCCTGTGTTGGCCACCCCAAATTACACACCATTCAAGGTGGCTATCAATGAGAGTGATGTGGGCGTAGCTGCCGTGCTCTTGCAAGAAGACAATGAGGGAATAGAGCGGCCTATTGGAGTATTTTTCAAAAATATTACATGATCACCAGAGGAAGTATTCAACAAATGATAAGGAGACTTTGAGCCTGGTGCTATCTTTGCAACATTTAAACATTGATGTTATCAGCAATTTGTCCGAAATCCACTGACATTTTTGGAGAAATTCAAGAACAACAATGCCAGACTGTTTCGATGGAGTTTATTATTACAGCCATTTGATTTAAAATTATATATGTGGCAGGATGAGAAAACATGATAGTCGATGCTTTGACATGAATGTGATGAAGAGAAGCAGGTTTGATGGTGGAAGACAAAGAACTAAAATGTATTATCGTGAATGTTTGCCTGTTTTGATGTATTAAAATATATGCATGTTTATTATCAAGTGTTAGGAATGGGCTAGTGAAAAGGTGAAAAATGAAACCATCTTTGAAGTTGATGGTTTATTCTTTACACAGAGGGAGGTGTCATGTGAGTGTCCCTTTAAGAAAGGTTTAGCCTCTTATCATTTGACTTGTAGCACATTGGGCTGTGGCTGTGAGGTGAGGGGGGTTTCAGTTTGGTTGCTTTAGACTGCAGAAGGAAAAAGCGTTTTCCCTATTTTAATTTTTAAAAGCCGTTCCAGTGAATAGCACATTGGGTGTGGCTAACTGCCTTGGTAATTTTAAAGATAAAGTTGTTTTCCGGAAGGAGTTTGAAGCTGCTGGTTGAAACTGGATCAGAATCTCAGGAAAAGGACCAGTCCCATTCAAGTGATAACTCAGAGTGCTGGGCCATGCCCTTGAAAAGGGGCTTTGATTTAATTGGATTTTGTTATTGAATTGGAACAGCTATGAGGGCATTCATTAAGTGTTATACATAGATTACTGTAGCTGTGTGTTGCCTTTATGTTCGTAATTGATAAAAGTTCTTGCTGTATATATATATATATATATATGTTAACTACATTCTTAGAATAAACCTTGTTTTGATTAAAGTGTGGCTGTGAGCCCTGAAGTAGGCCATTTTCCAAGACCATATTTTTATCTCATCTCATCAAACATTCTTCATTTATGAAACTGTTTTATTGGACTGATTGGCACCGTTTAACATTTATTGGACTGTTTTATTGGACTGATTGGTACCGTTTATAATATAATGTGCCCACAATGCAGAAGGGGACACCCGGATGGACATTCGTTTAAATCCCCTTCTGCACTGATGGAAGACACTTGTTCTGCCCAGCAATAGCACAAAGCTGCATCTTAAAATGGCCCCATGGCCAGGAGATCGGGATATCTGCGAGTCAAGACCCTGGCAGTGGGATATATGGCACAACTGTATTGCAAAGACTTATGAAATAATATATTAATAAAATGGCAAAGGCAGGCAAAGAAACCAGAATAGGAGGAATAAAAGAAATGTATAGATTAGATTAGCGTCCCCCACACACACAGCAGGACAAATATGACATTAACACCTCATCTAGCAAACACAGAAACAAAAGCATAGCACAGCCACAGACATCGGAGGTCGATTTAGTTAAGGAGACACATCAGGGAGATAACGGGAAACACATTAGAGAAGGGAAGGACACCGGAGCAAGCACAGATAATCTCATCAACACGAATGCACACCATACAGATGCAAATTGACAAAGATGCATATTCTCAGTTTAAACCTGTCTGAGAGATCTAAATCAAAACTACCCTTTAACTATTATGTATGAGCAAATGTTCCCGCTCGAATTTAGATTCCTATAAAAATCCAGAGCGAATGTGTAATTGTTGAGATCAACGTGGACCAAGCCACTGTTTCTGAGCTGGCTGCGTGGGTCTCCCTGAAGGCTTCAGTAATTGTACAATAAAGAACAACGCTTTGAACCTTGCCTTGAGACTCGGCCTCTTGACTGCACTGGTACAAGGGATTTTTCCCTACAACAGCCCCGAGGGTGAAGAAGGTCCTTCTTGAACCGGGTGGGGGGCTTAGCCCTTCTGAACTTTAGTGGGGGAGGGGTCGGTGTGCGAGCGAATGGAGGTGGCATCTTGCAAGGGCACGAGTCTGAAGACTTTGTTAATGGCACCTCTGCCATTCTCGCTGGCGCGGTACTTGACAAGCCCAGTGGTAGTGGCAGCCCTGAGTGTGTGGGGCCAATGAAGCAGCACATGAGACTGGAGGGGGCGTCGGTGTGGGCACCGATCTGTGACAATCACAGGTTCGCTCTGCAGGAGCTAGACGGGGGCTTCAGGAGGTGGCAGCAGGTAGGGATTGAGAGATTTGGGGATCTCTTCATTGAGGAAAGTTTCCCGAGCTTGGAGGAGCTAGAGGAGGAGTTTGAGTTGTCAGGTGGGAACGGGTTCCGGTACCTGCAGTTACGGGATTTTGTTCGGAGGCAGGCCCCAAGCTTCCCTCGCCTCCCACTAAGGGCACTACAGGATAAGGTGTTGCCTAAAACAGGAGTTGGGGAGGAGAGGGTCTCGGAAATATATAAGGAACTGATGGGAGTGGGAAGGGGTCCCAATTGGGGAGGTGAAGAGGAAGTGGAAGAGCTGGGAGGGGAGTTGGAATTTGAGTTGTGGGAGAAGGCCCTGAGGAGGGTCAATGCATCCTCGTCGTGTGCCAGGCTTAGCCTGATCCAGTTTAAGGTGGCCCACAGGGTTCACATGACTGTGACCCGGATGAGCAAGTTTTTTGAGGAGGTGGAGGACAGGTGTGGGCAGTGTAGGGGAAGTCCTGCGAACCATGTACATATGCTTTGGGATTTTCAGATGCCATGTCAGAGGTCCTGGAAGGGAGGGTGACTCCGTGTCCTGAGGTGGCAATATTTGGAGTGTCGGGTGTTAAAACTATAAATGCCTCGATAAAATATTTTTCAAAACAAAAGTGTAGCTGTGTGGTGTCTTTATGTCTGTAATTGATAAAAATTCTTCCTGTGTTTATATGTTAACTACATTCTTAGAATAAACCTTGTTTTGATTAAAGTGTCTAGGAAGTCTGATGAATCACAGCTGCAATGAAGGCTTTTGAGCTCATCCTAGCCAAATTCAACATAAAGGTTGTAGGTCACGTGAACTTCATAATACACTTGAGTTTCTAAGCCCTGGCCCATAACAGTGGCCTTCAAGACACATGCCCATAAACCATCTATAGGTCAAAATTGTAATTGCAACAATAAAATAAAAACGAAAAACAGGAAATAACAGGGTTGAAACAGGAGGATCCTTACATGGTGCACATCCTGCATTTCACAAATCTACATCAACTTTCCAGATTAGCAGGTATCATAAGACATAGGTGCAGAATTAGGCCATTCGGCCCATTGAGTCTGCTCCACCATTCAATCATGGCTGATATGCTTCTCATCCCCATTACCCCAGATCCCCTAATTAATCAAAAACCTATCTATTTCGGTCTTCAAGACACTCAGTGATTTCGCCTCCACAGCCTTCAGCGGCAATGAGTTCCATAGATTCAACATCCTCTGGCTGAAGAAATTCCTTCTCACCTGTTTAAAGGATCGTCTCTTCAGTCTGAGGCTGTGCCCTCGGGTTCTAGCTTCTCCTACTAGTGGATACACCCTTTCCACGTTCATTCTATCCAGGCCTCTCACTATTCTGTAAGTTTCAATGAGATTTCCCCCTCATCCTTCTAAACTCCATTGAGTACAGACCCAGAGTCCTCGATCGCCCTTCATATGACAAATCCTTCATTCTGGTATCATTCTTGTGAACCGCCTTTGGACCCTCTCCAAGGCCAGCACATCCTTCCTTAAATACAGGGCCCAAAACTGCTCAAAATATTCCAAATGCAGTCTGTCCAGAGCCTTATGCAGCCTCAGAAGTACATCCCTGCTGTTATATTCTAGCCCTCTTGACAGGAATGCTAACATTGCACTTGCCTTCCTAACTGCAAACTGAACCTGCATGTTAACCTTAAGAGAATCCTGAACTCGGACTCCCAAGTCCCTTTGTGCTTATTTCCGAAGCCTTTTCCCATTTAGAAAAAAGGCTGTGCCTTTATTCTTCCTACCAAAGTACACTTTTCCACATTGTATTCCATCTGCCACTTCTTTGCCCACTCTCCTAGCCTGTCCAGGTCCTTCTGCAGCCTCCCTGCTTCCTCATCACAACGTCCCTCTACATATCGTTATCATCTGCAAACGTAGCAACAATGCCCTCAGTTCCTTCTTCCAGATCATTAAAGTATATCGTGAATAGCTGTGGTCCCAACACTGACCCCTGCGGAACACCACTAGTTGCCGGCTGCCATCCTTTATCCCCACTTTCTGCCTTCTGCCAGTCAACCAATCCTCTATCCATGCCAGTAACTTGCCCCTAACACCATGGGCTTGTAACTTATTTAGCAGCCTCCTTAAAAATAATAATAATCTTTTATTGTCACAAGTATGAAGTTACTGTGAAAAGCCCCTAGTCTCCACATGCCTGTGCCTGTTCGGGTAAGCTGGTACGGGAATTTAACCCGCGCTGCTGGCCTTGTTCTGCATTACAAACCAGCTGTCTAGCCCACTGATGGCACCTTATCAAAGGCATTCTGGAAATCCAAACAGATCACATCCACTGGCTCTCACTTGTCTAATTTCATTGTTACCTCCTCAAAGAATTCGAACAGGTTTGTCAGGCATGGCCGCCCCTTGACGAAGCCGGGTTGACTCAGCCCTGGTTTACCATTCACTTCCAAGTACTCCACAATTTCATCCTTAATAATACTCTAAAATCTACCAACAACCAAAGTCAGACGAACCAGCCTATAATTTCCGGTCTTCTGCCTCCCTCCCTTCTTAAGCAGGGGTGTTACATTAACCATTTTCCAATCCTCTGGGACCCTCCCTGCCTCCAGTGATTTGTGAAAGATCACCACCAGTGCCTCAGCAATCTCCTCAGCTACCTCCTTCAGAACTCTGGGGTGTAGTCCATCCGGTCCGGGTGATTTATCTACCTTCAGACCTTTCAGCACCTTCCCCTTAGTGATGACTACTTCACTCACCTCTGCCCCAGACTCTCCTGAAGTTGGGAGTAGCGATTAATCGTTTGCTTGAAATCTCCACAATGAAGACCGAGCCGTCCAACTTAAGGACAGGCACCATGGGTACCGCCCATTCACAAACTGGACCGGTTTTATTATTCCTTCACGCTCCAAAGTTTTGATTTCCGTCTTGACTTTCTGCCTTAATGCGAAGGGTTCCGGTCGGGCCTTGTAGAATTTTGGGACTGCCTCTGGATCTATGTGTAATGTCACCTTTGCTCCTTTTATTGTTCCGAGCCCTTCTTGGAATACCTTTGGGTATCTGCACAGGAGTTCGCTCAGGCGACCATTTTCCAGCTGGAAAATGTTTACCCAATCCAGTTGAATCGCTTTTAGCCAGTTTCGTCCCAATAAGCTCATCCTGCACATTTCACCTCCATTAAAGGCAGTCTAACCAGTTGCTCTCCATCAGCCACAGGTACATGTGTTGTGCCCAACACTTTCAGTGATTCCCCTGTGTATGTCCTCAGTTTTGCCGAGGTCCTGGTCAGGAATAAGGGTTGGAGTCCAGTGCAAATTTTATTAAATACTGTTTCCCCTATTACTGATATGGCTGCTCCCGGGTCGACTTCCATTAATGTGGGACGTCCATTCAACATTATAGTTAATTTAATGGGTTTTGATTTAACCATCGTTACACAATTTAGTTGTTCCTCGGCGGAGGTAGGTGGAGCTTCTAGGGTGTGCAATCTTCTGTACCCCGGCCTGCGTGTCGTTTCTGAGGGCGACTATGTAGTTGCCTATCCCCTAATGGTAGTCCCTTAACTCAGTTTCACTGGTGTGGGCGTCTAGCTCCATCGGAGTACCCTGTAACTCATGTGCTCTGCTCGCTGCTTTTTCTAAGGACAAAGCCAGCTGCAATGCTTGTTTGCAATCCAGCTTGGCCTCTGCTAGCAGACGTTTTTGTATTGCTAAGTTATTTATTCCACACACCAGCCGGTCTCAGAGCACCTCATTTAGCGTCAGGCAAAATTCGCAAGCCTCTGCTAATTGCCTTAATCTTGTTAAAACGTTAGTGACTCACTCCCCCGTGTCTCGGACTGCTGAGTAAAACAGGTACCTTCGCAGGATCAGAGGTGGCTTAGGGTCATAGTACTCTTTTACTAAGTCCGTCAATTCCTGGAAGGTTTGTGTGTCCGGTGCCTCCGGAAAAGTGAGACACGCAGTCAACAGAATGGCCCGTTGCTTTTCATCCGGAACTATATCGTTTTCTCTAAAAAAAAAGTACTTCATCCGCTCTACATATTGGGCCTACCCTTCCACTCCAGGGTCAAAAGAATCCAACTTCCCAAATAAAGGCATTTTGCCGGTCAGTGGCTTACCATCAATACGTGGTGGCTGCTAATGAGCAGGGTCCTTCGGGTCGTTCCGTTTTCCTCGTCGCCACTATAATAAGTCCGCGGAGGCAAAAGTCCTTTCACCACAATTCCTTTGATTTACAAAGTCAACAGCCGAACAACCAGGTGCATTCAGCTTGCTGTCTACACTGGGAGTGCAGAGGATCTGACACTCCGCTATATACAGAGAAAGGGTTCCCTGATTGGGCCACTAATCAGGGAATTTGTATTCTAATTGGCCAATCTCAAAAGCCTGGCCCAAATCATTACTTACCTCTCATCCTCAAACTATGACCCCTAGTCTGGACTTCCTGCACCATCAGGAACATTCTTTCGGAATCTACCCGGTCTAATCCTTTTAGAATTTTCTAAGTTTCTATGAGACCCCCTCCTCTCTTCTAAACCAATCCTAACCGACTTAGTATCACCTCATATAATAGTGCCGCCATCCTGGGAATGAGCCTGGTAAATCTTCGCTACACTCCCTCCATAGAAAGAACATCCTTCCTCAGATAATGACACCAAAACTGCACACAATACTCCAGGTGTGGCCTCACCAATGCTCTATATAATTGTAGTAAAACATCTCTATTCCTATACTCAAATCCTCTCGCTATGAAGGCCAACAACCATTTGCTTTCTTTCTCACCTGCTGTGCGTGCACTCTGACTTTCAGCGACTGATGCATGAGGACACCAAGGTCCCACTGTGTATCCACCTGTCTCAATTTACACCCATTCAAATAATAATCTGCCTTCCTATTTTTGCCAGCTAAGCGGATAACCTCATTATACTGCATCTGCCATGCATATGCTCACTCACCCAGCCTGTCCAAATCCGCTGAAGCATTTCTGCATCCTCCTCACAGCTCACCCTCTCACCCAACTTTGTATCATCTGCAAATTTGGAGATACTACATTTAGTTGCTTCACCCAAATCATTAATATATAATGTAAACAGTTGGGATCCTAGCACAGACCCCTGCAGTACCCCACTAGTCACTGCCATTAATTCTAACTTTTTGCCTCCTGTTTGCTAACCAGCTTTCTATCCATCTCAAGACACTACCCATAATCCCATGTGCTTTAACTTTACATATTAACCTGCCTTGAGAGACCTTGTTCGGAAGCCTTCTGAAAGTCTAAATAAACCACATCAACTGGTTCTCCCTGGTCAACTCTACTAGCTACATCTTCAAAGAATTCTAGTAGATTTGTCAAGTATGATTGTCCTTTCATAAATCCATGCTGACTTTGTCTGATTACAACACTGCTTTCCAAATGCTATGCTAGGAAATCTTTGATAAAGGAGTCGAGCAACTTCCCTACGACCGACGTTAGGCTCACTGGTCTATAGTTCCTTATTTTCTCTCTACCTCCATTTTTGAATAGGGGGCTTATATTAGCTACCCTCCAACCTGTAGGAACCATTCCAGAATCCAAAGAATTTTGTAAAATGACTACCAATGGGTCAACTATTTTTAGGGCCACTTCCTAAAGTACCCTGGGATGAAGATTGCCTGGCCCTGGATATTTGTCGATCTTCAATCCCATTAATTTCCCCCAAACCATTTCTTTACTAATACTAATTTCCTTCAGCTCCTCGCTAAAACTTTTTCTCAGAATCTCCGGTACATTATTTATGGTTTCCTTTGTGAAGGCAGAAGCAAAGTACGAATTTGGTTCCGCAGCCATTTTTTGTCCCCTGTTATGAATTCCTCCGTTTCAGACAGTAAGCAGCCTAGATTAGTTTTTAATTAATTCTTTTCTCTTTACATACCTATAGAAACTTATACAGTCAGTTTTTATGTTTCCTCGCTAGCTTACTTTCAAATTATATTTTCGCCTTCATAATCAATCCCTTGGTCCGCCTTTGCTGAATTTTAAATTGTTCCCAAACCTCAGGTCCATTGCTTTTTCTTGTGAATTTGTCTGCCTCTTCTTTGAATCTAATAGTCTCTCGAATTTCCCTTGTAAGCCACGGTTTGGCCACAGTGTCCTTTCTACTCTTGCACCAAATGGAAATAAACTTTTGGAGTTCACCCATTCTTTCCCTGACTGCCTGCTATTGTCTGTCCACTGTCCTTCCTTTCAGTAATGTCTCCCAGTCAGTCAGGCCAGTTCATGCCTCATACCATTATAGTTACCTTTATTGAGGTTAAGGATCTTGGTCTCAGAATCAACTATCTCACTATCCATCTTGATAAATAATTCCATCATATTATGGTCACTCACCACCAAGGGTTCTCTCACAACTAGATTGCTAACTAATCCTTACTCAATGCACAATATCCAGTCCAAGATGGCCTGTCCCCTTGTTAGTTCCTCAACATATTGACCCAAAATACCATCTTGTATACTTTCCAGAAATTCCTCCTTTATTGTACTGTGGCTAATTTGACTCACCCAATCTGTATGCAGATTAAAGTCACCCATAATCACAGATGTTCCTTTATCACATGCACCTCTGATTTCCTGCCTAATACTATTCGCAACATTACCACTGCAGTTTGGTGTTGGAGGTCTGTATACCACCCCTACAAATGTTTTTTTGCCCCTTGATGTTTCTTAATCGACCCAGACAGATTTCACATCATCTGTACTAATAACTTTCCTCAATATTGTATCACTATCTTCTTTAATCAACAATGCAACTCACCACCTTTTCCTGTCTGTCCTTCCTAAAAACTGAATAGCCCTCAATGTTTAGTTCCCATCCTTGGTCTCCTTGGAGCCATGTTTCTGTAATCGCAACTAAATAATAATAATAATAATAATAATAATAATAATAATAATCACTTTTTGTCACAAGTAGGCTTCAATGAAGTTACTGTGAAAAGCCCCTAGTCGCCACATTCCGGCACCTGTTCGATATGATATCCCTTTACATCAATCTATGCAACTAATTCATCCATTTTATTTTGAATGCTCCGCGTGTTCAGATATAAAACCTTAAGGCTTGCCCTTTTAACGTTCCTTGTCTCATCCTTACTATTTTTTACTGTGTCATTATCTGATATAGACCCTTGATTTCTCTACCAATCACTTTTCTTATTCACCTTGTTGTCTTTTTCTCGTGGTCTTCTTTGCCCCTGCTCTGAATCCTTATATAGGTTCCCATCCTCCTGCCATATTAGTTTAAACCCACCCCCACGTGGCACTGGTAGTCATCCTGAGATCACTACCTTTGAGGTCCGATTTCCCAACTTTCTTCCTAACTCCCTATATTCTGATTTCAGGACCTCATCCTGTTTTTTACCTATGTACCGATCCATACCACAACCACTGGCTGTTCACTCTCCCCCTCCAGAATGCCCTGTAACCACTCCGACATCCTTGACCCTAGCACCAGGAAGGCAACATACTATCCTGGAGTTTCATTTGCGCCCACAGAAATGCCTATCTATTCCCCTTACAATCGAATCCCGTATAACTATTGCATTCCCACACTTCTTACTCCTCCCCTCTGCAGCGGAACCAACCGCGGTGCAATGAATTTGGCTGTTGCTGCTCCCCCCCCCCCTCCCTCTGGAGAGGTCATTCCCCTCAACAGTATCCAAAACAGTATATCTGCTTTGCAGGGGAATGGCCACAGAAGATTCCTGCACTGCCTGCCCAGCTCTCTTGCTCTGTTTGGTGGTCACCCATTCCCTGAGCCTACGAGCTGATCACTTCTCTATACGTGATATCCACGACACTCTCCGCCTCGCGGATACTCCACAGTGCCCCCTTCCCCCACTCCAGCTCTGAAACCCGGCTTCCAAGAGTTGTAGCTGGAGACACTTCCTGCACAAAAGCTGGTGCCAGGCACTGGAAATGTTCCCAGCCTCCCACATGGAATAAGAGGAGCAAAACAAGGCTTTGAGTTCTCCTGCCATGACTTATCCTTTCAAATTAAACAATTGGAACATGTTTAATATCGGATTAAATGCAATTCTCTACAGCCATTCTAACCTTGTCACTACCAATTATGGTTCTTACAGATTATAAACCAACACAAAACTTATTTTCAAACTATAAGTGATGAAAGTTATAAAGACTTATGGAACCTTGCCCACTATTTACCAATCAGCTCTCTCCCTTGTAGCCACAGCTGCAGCAGAACAAGACCCTTCTCTGAAGATTTAAAAGTTACAAAGCAAGGACAAAAACAGAGCAAAGAGAACCTCTTCCCACTCTGCTTCAAATTCCCAAGTTTAAAACTTACTCGGTCTGTGCCTCACTCTGGATGTGGCCTCTCCCACTGCTCATTCACAAAGCTCACTGAGTGGGGTTTGAAGCCCTTTCTTAATAGGGTTGAGATGGTCTGAGATGACTCGCACACCAGTTAAGCTTCAAAAACCAGTACTCAATTACCCAGCCTCCACTGCCCTCTGGGGAAGAGAATTCCACATACAAATGACCCTCAGAGAAAACAAAATCTCCTAATATCAGTCTTAAAAGGGAGACTTCTTCTTAAACTGTGTCTCCTAGCTCTAGTCTTCCCCATGAGTGGCAAAATCCTCCCAGTATCTACCATGTCAATTTCCCTCAGCCTTATATATTTTATTAAGATCACCTCTCATTCTTCTAAATTCCAATGGATATTGGCACATCCAATAGATATTGGCACAATCTGTTCAACCTTTCTTCACAGGAAAAAACCTTCATCCCAGGAATGAGTTGAGAGTACAATAAACGGAAGCATTCCATTTGCCTTCCTAATAACTTGCTGTACTTCCATATTGTGACTCATGTACCCCGATGCCCAGATCCTTCTGTACCACCAGGTTCTGCATTCTCTCTCCATTTAAAGCATATTCGGCTTTTCCATTCTTCCTGCCAAAGTGGACAATTTCTCATTTTCCCACATTCTCCTTCCTGTGAGTTAATCAATCATTTATCCGTGCACATATGTTATCCCCTACACCATGAGCTCTTACCTGGTGTTGTAACCTTTGATGTGGAACCTTCGGAAATGCCTTTTGAAAATCAAAATATGCCATATCTACAAGTTCCCTTTTATCCACCTTGCTTGTTACTTCCCCCAAAAACTAATAAATTAGCTAAACAAGATTTCCTTTACAAAAAGCAGTGTTGACTCTGTCTGATCACCTTATGATTTTCTAGATATCCTGCTATAATCTCCTAAATTCTATCAATTTATCTAAGACACATGAAGCTAGTTGGCCTATAAACTCCTGCTTTGTCTTGAATAAAGTTGTTACATTAGCTATTCTCCAATCCACTGGGACCCTTCAGGAATCTAAGGCATTTTGGAAGATTATTACAAATGCATCTACCATCTCTGCAGCCACATCTTTTAAGACCCTAAGACATGGGCCATCTGGTCCTGGGGACAGTCAGCTGTTACAAACTCCAGCTGGAGTTTGATGTGTTGGGTACCCTGGATCTGTGGAGACTGCGTTTACTTTAGCAGTAACATAGACAGGCTACCAACACTTGTAATAGTACAACTCTATTTTATTTAACTAAGAGCTGTTGAACATACTTGCACTGTGGGTCGACACTGGGTTAGATTGATTGAAGACCTATGCCTAACCTGACCAGCCTATACTGCTAGCACATGGTGGGTGATTGCGGGCTCAGTCTGTTTCAGAGGCTGCGTTCCGAATGAGCGGGAAAACTAGTGCCCTCTGTCTTTATAGTGACTGTGCCCTAACTGGTGATTGGCTGCGGTGTTGTGTGTGTTGATTGGTCTTGCAGTGTGTCAGTCAGTGTGTGTGTCTGCACCATCATATACTGATGTGTATATTATGACAGAGTTAATACTGGATAAGTCAGATCCCAGAATGAAACTGGTTTGATTGGAGAATACCTAATATAACAACTTTATTCAAGAAAGGAGGGAGGCAGAAAGTAAAAAACTCTTGGCCAGTTGGACTAATAGATCCCAACTTTGTTCATTTTTTGAGGAAAGTTACTGAACAAATTCACATGTATTTACTCAAATTAGTTATTAAATATCTCCTTAAAAAATAACCCACTACACCTGTACTGTCCTACCTTTCAACCTTGTTTCCCAGTTCACTTTAGGTAGCTCCTTCATACCCTTATTCAGGTTTAATTTGCCATCATCATTTTTGATCCATGGGTGATTAATGGACATGTATCTTTAAGTCAAGTAACAGAGAGAATGAGGAATTCAGAAGTTACTGGAGGGAACATTCTGCTAGATTGAACAGGAGTTTCAGACTTGTCGTCACCAGAGAGTGAGTGAGAGATGGGCTGGGGCGGTGAATTGTCGAAAAAGGCCGTACTCTGCCCAGTAGCAGGAGGTGATTGGATCCTGTCCCAGTGGAATGATTTTCAGAGTCCCAAGGAGTTTCAGTTTGACTCCTGGACACAGAAAGGCAAGGACTGCATTTTCTCCCACTCCAGAATGGCTGCCAACCCGGTGGTGCAATCCATGATTAGGGTGTGGAGGCACTTTAGGATGGAGGGGATATTGGTGCCGACACTACCATTGCGTGGGAATAACAGGTTTAAGCCATGGGAGACAGGTGGCATGTATAGGAATTGGAGCTAGGTGGGGCTGTTGAGGGGGAGGGATTTGTACTTGGAAGAGAGGTTTGATGGTCTGGAAGAGCTGCAGCAGAGGGTGGAGCTGCCGAAGGGAAGTAAACTCAGGTATATGCAAGTGAGGGACTTTGTGCGGTAGGAATGGAGAGCATTTCCAAAGCTGCCAGAGCATACCCTGCTGAAGCGGTTGCTCATCCCGGAAGTGAAGGGGAGGGCAGGATTGGTGATATATACGGTTGGCTAGGGGAGCAAGGGGAAGCGCAGGTGGTGAGGACCAAGAATAAATGGGAGAAGGAGCTGGGATGGGGAGTGTGGAGTGAGTGATGCGTAGGGTAAATTCAACCTCCTCTTGCATGAGGATGAGCTTGATTCAATTCAAGGTGGTGCACAGAGTGCATATGATCCAGGTGAGAATGAGTGGGGTGTTCCAGGGAGTGTGCGAAGTGTGGGAGAGGATCAGCGAATCACGTGCACATGTTCTGGGGCTGCGAGAAGTTGGAGATATATTGGGAGGTGGTATTCGGGACACTATTGAAGATTGTGGGGGTAGAGGTCAGGCTGGACCCAATGGTGGCGATCTTTGGGGTATCAGAAATGCCGGAACTGATGGAGGGAGGAGGGCCGATGTCATGGCCTTTGCCTCTCTAATTGCCCGGGGATGGATATTGTTAGATTGGCGATCGGCAACATCACCAAGAGTGGCAGCCTGGTTGGAGGACCTGTATGACTTCCTTCGGTTGGAAAAGATCAAGATCGTGTTGAGCGATCAGCGGAAGTCTTTGAGACATGGTGGGGACTGTTCATGACAATGTTTGAGGAATTGTTTGTCGTGATGGGCGGGGGGTGGGGCGAGAGAAGGGGTGAACAGGGGGAAATATTGCATAAACTGAACTGTGCGGGTGTTGACAATGTCACTGATTAGTGTTTTTGTACTTTTAAATATGTTTGGAATAAAAATTTTAAAAAATTTAAAGTAATTATTGCACAGCCAAGGGCCAAAATCTTCAGGTGTTTTTCTAAGAATTATTGGTTAATTCACTTGTGTTGCGACTTTGGGTCAAGTGGGGCTAGAATTGGCCACACGAAGGTAATCGTAACATAATTTGGTGGCTCGGGTCCAGTTTCTTTTGAACGGTAGATGTCGAAGCTTGGGTTACAGTATAAATTAATCAAAAACAGAGACACCAGATTTGTAGTGATATAACAAAGAGGGATAGGTGCGTTGAACAGGGCAAGGTTTACAATTGGGGGCAGGGTAAATACGATGTTGTCAGACAAGAATTGAAGTGCATAAGTTGGGAACATAGGCTGTCAGGGAAGGACACAAGTGAAATGTGGAACTTGTTCAAGGAACAGGTACTACGTGTCCTTGATATGTATGTCCCTGTCAGGCAGGGAAGAGATGGTCGAGTGAGGGAACCATGGTTGACAAGAGAGGTTGAATGTCTTGTTAAGAGGAAAAAGGAGACTTATGTAAGGCTGAGGAAACAAGGTTCAGACAGGGCATTGGAGGGATACAAGATAGCCAGGAGGGAACTGAAGAAAAGGATTAGGAGAGCTAAGAGAGGGCATGAACAATCTTTGGCGGGTCGGATCAAGGAAAACCCCAAGGCCTTTTACACATGTGAGAAATATGAGAATGACTAGAGCGAGGGTAGGTCCGATCAAGGACAGTAGCGGGAGATTGTGTATTGAGTCTGAAGAGATAGGAGAGGTCTTGAACGAGTACTTTTCTTCTGTATTTACAAATGAGAGGGGCGATATTGTTGGAGAGGACAGTGTGAAACAGACTGGTAAGCTCGAGGAAATACTTGTTAGGAAGGAAGATGTGTTGGGCATTTTGAAAAACCTGAGGATAGACAAGTCCCCCGGGCCTGACGGAATATATCCAAGGATTCTATGGGAAGCAAGAGATGAAATTACAGAGCCGTTGGCAATGATCTTTTCGTCCTCGCTGTCAACAGGGGTGGTACCAGGGGATTGGAGAGTGGTGAATGTTGTGCCCCTGTTCAAAAAAGGGACTTGGGATAACCCTGGGAATTACAGGCCAGTTAGTCTTACTTCGGTGGTAGGCAAAGTAATGGAAAGGGTACTGAAGGATAGGATTGCTGAGCATCTGGAAAGACACTGCTTGATTAGGGATAGTCAGCACGGATTTGTGAGGGGTAGGTCTTGCCTTAGAAATCTTATTGAATTCTTTGAGGAGGTGACCAAGCACGTGGATGAAGGTAAAGCAGTGGATGTAGTGTACATGGATTTTAGTAAGGCATTTGATAAGGTTCCCCATGGTAGGCTTCTGCAGAAAGTAAGGAGGCATGGGATAGTGGGAAATTTGGCCAGTTGGATAACGAACTGGCTAACCAATAGAAGTCAGAGAGTGGTGGTGGATGGCAAATATTCAGCCTGGATCCCAGTTACCAGTGGCATACCGCAGGGATCAGTTCTGGGTCCTCTGCTGTTTGTGATTTTCATTAATGACTTGGATGAGAGAGTTGAAGGGTGGGTCAGTAAATTTGCAGACGATACGAAGATTGGTGGAGTTGTGGATAGTAAGGAGGGCTGTTGTCGGCTGCAAAGAGACATAGATAGGATGCAGAGCTGGGCTGAGAAGTGGCAGATGGAGTTTAACCCTGAAAAGTGTGAGGTTGTCTATTTTGGAAGGACAAATATGAATGCGGAATACAGGGTTAACGGTAGAGTTCTTGGCAATGTGGAGTAGCAGAGAGATCTTGGGGTCTATGTTCATACATCTTTGAAAGTTGCCACTCAAGTGGATAGAGTGTGAAGAAGGCCTATGGTGTGCTCGCGTTCATTAACAGAGGGATTGAATTTAAGAGCCGTGAGGTGATGATGCAGCTGTACAAAACTTTGGTAAGGCCACATTTGGAGTACCGTGTACAGTTCTGGTCACCTCATTTTAGGAAGGATGTGGAAGCTTTGGAAAAGGTGCAAAGGAGATTTACCAGGATATTGCCTGGAATGGAGAGTAGGTCTTACGAGGAAAGGTTGAGGGTGCTAGGCCTTTTCTCATTAGAACGGAGAAGGATGAGGGGCGACTTGATAGAGGTTTATAAGATGATCAGGGGAATAGATAGAGAAGACAGTCGGAGACTTTTTCCCCGGGTAGAACAAACCATTACGAGGGGACATGAATTTAAGGTGAAAGGTGGAAGATATAGGAGGGATATCAGAGGTGGGTTCTTTACCCAGAGAGTAGTGGGGGCATGGAATGCACTGCCTGTGGAAGTAGTTGAGTCGGAAACATTAGGGACCTTCAAGCAGCTATTGGATAGATACATGGATTACAGTAAAATGATATAGTGTAGATTTATTTGTTCTTAAGTGCAGCACGGTAGCATTGTGGCTAGCACACTTGATTCACAGCTCCAGGGTCCCAGGTTCGATTCCGGCTTGGGTCACTGTCTGTGCGGAGTCTGCACGTCCTCCCAGTGTCTGCGTGGGTTTCCTCCGGGTGCTCCGGTTTCCTCCCACAGTCCAAAGATGTGCAGGGTAGGTGGATTGGCCATGATAAATTGCCCTTAGTGTCCAAAATTGCCCTTGGTGTTGGGTGGAGGTGTTGAGTTTGGGTGGCGTGCTCTTTCCAGGGGCCGGTGCAGACCGGTGGCCTCCTTCTGCACTGTAAATTCAATGATAATCTATGATTAATCTAGGACAAAGGTTCGGCGCAACATCGTGGGCCGTAGGGCCTGTTCTGTGCTGTATTTTCTACGTTCTATGTTCTATGTTTATAACAGGATTGCTCTGGAAGCTGCTATGAATTCTTTTCAGGTGGATGACTTATGTCTTGTTTAGGGCTTCTTAAAACAATATGTAGACAGTCCAACTAGGGAAGGGGCGGTGCTGGACCTGGTATTGGGGAATGGGCCCGGCCAGGTGGTAGATGTTTCAGTAGGGGAGCATTTCGGTAACAGTGACCCCAATTCAGTAAGTTTTAAAGTACTGGTGGACAAGGATAAGAGTGGTCCGAGGATGAATGTGCTAAATTGGGGGAAGGCTAATTATAACAATATTAGGCGGGAACTGAAGAACATAGATTGGGGGCGGATGTTTGAGGGCAAATCAACATCTGACATGTGGGAGGCTTTCAAGTGGCAGTTGAAAGGAATACAGGACCGGCATGTTCCGGTGAGGAAGAAAGATAAATATGGCAATTTTCGGGAACCTTGGATGACGAGAGATATTGTAGGCCTCGTCAAAAAGAAAAAGGAGGCATTTGTCAGGGCTAAAAGGCTGGGAACAGACAAAGCTGCGTGGAATATAAGGAAAGTAGGAAGGAACTTAAGCAAGGAGTCAGGAGGGCTAGAAGGGGCCACGAAAAGTCATTGGCAAATAGGGTTAAGGAAAATCCCAAGGCTTTTTACACGTACATAAAAAGCAAGAGGGTAGCCAGCGAAAGGGTTGGCCCACTGAAGGATAGGCAAGGGAATCTATGTGTGGAGCCAGAGGAAATGGGCGAGGTACTAAATGAATACTTTGCATCAGTATTCACCAAAGAGAAGGAATTGGTAGATGTTGAGTCTGGAGCAGGGTGTGTAGATAGCCTGGGTCACATTGTGATCCAAAAAGACGAGGTGTCGGGTGTCTTAAAAAATATTAAGGTAGATAAGTCCCCAGGGCCTGATGGGATCTACCCCAGAATACTGAAGGAGGCTGGAGAGGAAATTGCTGAGGCCTTGACAGAAATCTTTGGATCCTCGCTGTCTTCAGGGGATGTCCCGGAGGACTGGAGAATAGCCAATGTTGTTCCTCTGTTTAAGAAGGGTAGCAAGGATAATCTACAGGCCGGTGAGCCTTACTTCAGTGGTAGGGAAATTACTGGAGAGAATTCTTCGAGACAGGATCTACTCCCATTTGGAAGCAAATGGACGTATTAGTGAGAGGCAGCACTGTTTTGTAAAGGAGGTCGTGTCTCACTAACTCGATAGAGTTTTTCGAGGAGGTCACTAAGATGATTGATGCAGGTAGGGCAGTAGATGTTGTCTATATGGACTTCAGTAAGGCCTTTGACAAGGTCCCTCATGGTAGACTAGTACAAAAGGTGAAGTCACACGGGATCAGGGGTGAGCTGGCAAGGTGGATACAGAACTGGCTAGGCCATAGAAGGCAGAGAGTAGCAATGGAGGGATGCTTTTCTAATTGGAGGGCTGTGACCAGTGGTGTTCCACAGGGATCAGTGCTGGGACCTTTGCTCTTTGTAGTATATATAAATGATTTGGAGGAAAATGTAACTGGTCTGATTAGTAAGTTTGCAGACGACACAATGGTTGGTGGAATTGCGGATAGCGATGAGGACTGTCGGAGGATACAGCAGGATTTAGATTGTCTGGAGACTTGGGCGGAGAGATGGCAGATGGAGTTTAATCCGGACAAATGTGAGGTAATGCATTTTGGAAGGTCTAATGCAGGGAGGGAATATACAGTGAATGGTAGAACCCTCAAGAGTATTGAAAGTCAAAGAGATCTAGGAGTACAGGTCCACAGGTCATTGAAAGGGGCAACACAGGTGGAGAAGGTAGTCAAGAAAGCATACGGCATGCTTGCCTTCATTGGCCGTGGCATTGAGTATAAGAATTGGCAAGTCATGTTGCAGCTGTATAGAACCTTAGTTAGGCCACACTTGGAGTATAGTGTTCAATTCTGGTCGCCACACTACCAGAAGGATGTGGAGGCTTTAGAGAGGGTGCAGAAGAGATTTACCAGAATGTTGCCTGGTATGGAGGGCATTAGCTATGAGGAGCGGTTGAATAAACTCGGTTTGTTCTCACTGGAACGAAGGAGGTTGAGGGGAGACCTGATAGAGGTATACAAAATTATGAGGGGCATAGACAGAGTGGATAGTCAGAGGCTTTTCCCCAGGGTAGAGGAGTCAATTACTAGGGGGCATAGGTTTAAGGTGAGAGGGGCAAGGTTTAGAGTAGATGTACGAGGCAAGGTTTTTACGCAGAGGGTAGTGGGTGCCTGGAACTCGCTACCGGAGGAGGTAGTGGAAGCAGGGACGATAGGGACATTTAAGGGGCATCTTGACAAATATATGAATAGGATGGGAATAGAAGGATACGGACCCAGGAAGTGTAGAAGATTGTAGTTTAGTCGGACAGCATGGTCGGCACGGGCTTGGAGGGCCGAAGGGCCTGTTCCTGTGCTGTACATTTCTTTGTTCTTTGTTCTTATTTAAAAGATCTTTGAAAAGACAAGCTCGTCGAATTGGCAGGGGAATTAGAAATGGAGTTTCAGCTCGGGCTAGGAAGGTGCAAATAACTGACACGATTTCTCAGCATTTAAATTTGAAAGAAATGCTAGGATCACAGGAGAGCCCACAAAGTGGTGTCGCAGTTAGGACATTCTGGTGGGGAAATTAAGCTGCAGAGAATTCGGTTGCAGTTTGAGTATGAAAGGGAACTAAAAATAATAGGAAAAGAAATGGGGATGAGGCAAAAGGAACAAGAAACAGAGATAGAAATGAGAGGTTGGAATTAGAGAGAGAGAAAAAAGGAAGAGAGGGGGAAAGGAAAAGGAAGAGAGAGAGAAAAAGGCAAAAGTGAGACACTTCCAGCCTAAGGCACTGGAAATTAGTGGGGAGTTGCCAGAAATGAAAGAGGAGCTTAATCCTAGACCAGATGTTTAAATTTATACAGGCCCTCCCAAAATTTGAAGAGAAAGAGGTAGAAATGTTTTCGGGCTTTTGCAAAAATAGCAACCCGAATGGAGTGGCCAAAGGAAAAGTGGACATCATCCATTCAAAGTAAATTGACGAGATTGGCACAGGGTGTTTATGCTTCCCAGTCAGAGCAGGTATCGAAAAATTGAGAAGTGAAAAAGGTTATTCAGGGTTCATATAAATTGATTCCCGAAGCATGTAGGCAAAAGTTTTGGAATTTAACAAGACAGCAGGGACAGACGTATTCAGAGTTCAATGGGTTAAGCAGAACAGTTTTGATAGATGGGTACGAGCATTGGGAGTTGCAACTACCTATGAGGCACAGAGAGAAATCCTTCTCTTAGAGGAACTTAAGAATTCCCAACCTTCTATAATAAGAACCCATGCTGAAGACCAGAGGGTGAAGACTGCTCGGCAGGCAGCAATCATAGCTGACAATTATGAGCTAATCCATAAATGTAAACCTTTGTTCTGTCACACCCATAATTTTGAAAAGGATAGTAATAAGTCTTACAACACCAGGTTAAAGTCCAACAGGTTTGTTTCAAACACTAGCTTTCGGAGCACTGCTCCTTCCTCAGGTGAATGAAGAGGTATGTTCCAGAAACATATATGTAGACAAAATCAAAGATGCAAGACAATGCTTGGCATGCGAGCATTTGCAGGAAATTAAATCTTTACAGATCCAGAGAAAATTTGGGGTAACCCCAGGTTAAAGAGGTGTGAAATAAACCTGTTGGACTTTAACCTGGTGTTGTAAGACTTGTTACTGTGCTCACCCCAGTCCAACGCCAGCATCTCCACATCTTGAAAAGGATAGGAAGTGGGAGAGTGTAAGGAACGTAGGTAGCCACGGTAAAGAATGGGAATGCACCAGAATCTCCTCCTCAGACCAGGAAAGGTGGTACTGAAGGCGAGGGTAGACTTCGAAGCCATGGGGTTACCATTGTAATAAGGTGGGACACGTTCATTCAGGATGTTGGAAGTTGCAAGGAAAGCCCATGGGACTGGTGGGAGTTCATAAGGAGGATTCCGAAAAGGGAACAAAAGTGGAGAATACACAGGGCAGATGTAACTTTAACTGGACCTAGGAGACCGGAGATAAAAGCTGCTGTGGGAGTAGATGTGGGAAATGAGGTAGATATGATAGGTATTTGTCCGAGGGGAAGATCATCCCATTTTTCTCAACTGATGTAGCCAAACCCATAACTATCTTCAAGGACATAGGTGCTACTCAAACGCTCATACTAAAGAAGGATTTGATTTTCCCTCCAGAGAGCTCAATGAAAGCTAAAGTATTAGTGAACTGGATCAGTGGGGATCATATCCCAGTTCCATTGTGGCACAGTAGCACAGTGGTTAGCACTGTTGCTTCACAGCGCTCGGGTCCCAAGTTCGATTCCCAGCTTGGGTCACTGTCTATGCGGAGTCTGCACGTTCTCCCCATGTCTGCGTGCGTTTCCCCGGGGTGCTCCAGTTTCCTCACACAAGTCCTGAAAGATGTGCTCGTTAGGTGAATTGGACATTCTGAATTCTCCCTCAGTGTACCTGAACAGGTGCCGTAGTGTGGCAACGAGGGGATTTTCACAGTAACTTTATTGCAGTGTTAATGTAAGCCTACTTGTGACACTAATAAAGATTATTATTATTGTATAAAGTTCAATTGGAGTGTGATTTAGTGTCAGGTCCAGTAGTGGTCGGGGTGGTTAAGAAGTTACCAATGGGTACTCAGGGAGTCCGGTAATAATAGCTTCATTGAGAATTTGGAGGCAGTTTCGCCAACACTTCGGGTTGGGGGCAGGGTCAAGGGAAATGCCGATTCAGGGGAACCACAGGTTTGAGCCAGGGAGATGGGATGGACATTTTCGGAAATGGGAGGAGAAGGGGATTAAGACACTGAAAGATTTGTTTCTTAGGGATCGGTTTGCAGGATTGAAGGAGCTGGAAGCGAAGTATGGGCTGGAGCAGGGGGAAATGTTTAGATACATGCAGGTTCAAGATTTTGCCAGAAAGGAGATACAGAACTTCCCGGAGGAGCTGGCCTCCACATTGCTGGAGGAGGTGCTAACGACAGGGGGACTGGAGAAGTGGGTAGTGTCAGCGGTCTACCGAGCTATTTTGGAGGAGAAGGCACCACTGGAAGGGGTCAAAGCAAAGTGGGAGGAAGAGTTGGGAGAGGACATGGAGGAGGGTGTGAGGTGCTCCGGAGAGTGAATGCCTCCACCTCGTGTGCAAGGTTAGGGCTGATACAGCTGAAGGTGGTATACAGAGCACACATCACGAGGGTGAGGATGAGCCGATTCTTTGAAGGAGTAGAAGGTGTGTGTGAACGTTGCCGGGGGGGGGGGGGGGTAATCATGTTCGTATGTTTTGGTCCTGTGAAACTGGACCCGGGCCCCTGGGAGGCCATATTCGGGGTGTCGGACCAGCCAGGGTTGGAAACGGGAGCGGAGGCAGATGTTGTAGCCTTCGCCTCGTTGATCGCCCGAAGGCGGATCCTGATGGGTTGGAGAGCAGCCTCTCCACCCTGTGCCCTGGCGTGGCGGGGGGATCTGTTAGAATTCTTGACTCTTGAGAAGGTTAAGTTTGAACTGAAGGGAAGGATGGAGGGGTTCTACAATTCATGGGCATTTTTCATTATGCACTTTCAAGAACTGGATAACATCGAACATTAGTTTGGGGGGGGGGGGGGGGGGGGGGGGTAGTGGCCATGGGTGATTCCGGATTCCTTTTTGTCAGTTGTTTATGTGAACATGTGGGCGAATGTTTTGGGTTTGGCGGGAGGATGGGAATCGGTGTTATTGATATGGGGATTGACATATTTGTTACTGATTATTGTTTATTACTGATTATCGTTTATTGTTGGTGGGTGTAAATTTGGGAGAAACTGTGAAAAAGGAGAATAAAGAAATATTTTTAAAATAAAAAAAAGAAGTTCCCAATGGACGGAGTAGACTTACTCTGGGGAATGATTTGGCAGGAGTGAAGGTTGTAGCTTCACCCATGATTACAGAGAGACCGAGGGAAGTATTGCACATGGCACAAGAGATACCAACGGTATGGCATGTGTAAATTAGAAAAACCCGTTGGGCATTAAATGACTCAAAGAAAGAAATATTAATCACATATCAAATGACAATGGTCGTGAATCCAATTCTGCTGATACCGATGAGATGATCTCTACAAGAATGATTCCTCACTAAAGATACAAATTTATCAACGCAAGAACAGAGACGATAGAATGAAGATACTGAACGAGTATAGACAGAGCTGTAGGGAAACACGAAGAGGCATGCTGTTAACTAATCATAATATAGACATAAGAAACTCTGAAACAATATCCACTTTGACTAAAACCACAGAGACTAGCTCAGTTAGAGACTGAAATACAATACATGTTGGACATGTTGCGGAAACAATCGAAAACACTTGCTCCACAGAATGCCAAGTAGAGTTGAAAGCCATGTCAGTTGGCAGACGGGTATAGCCAGCTTGGACATTTCCAGACCACTTAAAGTGGCCACAGATACCAGTGACCTGGAGGTAGGGGCAGTGCTACTACAAGACATCGATACAGGAATAGAAAACACCAGTGGGATATTTTTCAATAAAACAATGCCTGTGCCAAAGAAAATATTCTACCATTGCCAAAGAAGTCTTAGCCTGGCTACTTGCCCTTCAGCACTTTGAAGTATATGCCCAACATGACATGTTTACACAGACCATAATCCACTTACGGTTAGAGAAGTTAAAAACCCTGAACACAAGGTTATTCCAAGAGGATTTAACTAGAGGGTTGGTGTAGCTCAATTGGCTAGACAACTGGTTCGTGATGCAGAGGAGGGCCAGCAGTGCGGGTTCAATTCATGTACTGGCTGTGGTTATTCGTGAAGGCCCTGCCTTCTCAACCTTGGTCCTTGCTTGAGGTGTGGTTATCCTTAGATTAAATCACCACCAGTCAGCTATCCCCCTCAAATGGGAAAGCAGTCTGTGGTCATCTGGGACTATGGCGACTTTATCTTACCTTAATTATTACATCAGCTCAATTGTTAAAATTGTACACATTTCCAGAAAGAATAATGGGATTCCGGATGCTTTGTCACATGCTCAAGGACTGACCAGTTACCAATGTAGAGACTGTGAAGAGAACTTGTATAATGGGGATGGATTGGATATGTGTTTGTGATTTACATCTTACATACTTCATAATGAAACATCCGTGCCCTGACAACTTCATCCTTTGAGGGAGGGAGGTATGGTAAGGGTCCTTCCTGTTTGTTCACTTATTTCCCCTTTCTTTTATTTTGCCGTTATTATTTTGGATCCATGGATGATTAGTGGACATGTATATTTTAAGTCAAGCAGCAGAGAGAATGAGGAATTCAGAGGTTACTGGAGAGAACATACTGCAAAATAGTTGAGGCCCCAGCACTGATCCCTGTAATCCACTTGGAACAGTTTCCCAATCTATAAATAATGCATTTATTCAGATTCTGTTTCCCGTTAGCTGATCTTCTATGTTATGGAAGCCATTCCATGATTCGTAGCATCTAGGAACATAACCTTTCGATGATTGACATTTTTTGAGTACAAGATAAATGAAAGCACCTGGTTTGAGAAACTGGTAAATGCCCCTGAAATAATTAAAATTCAAAGGATGATCCATATTTACTTAAAGGGTTGGAGTTCGCAGCAAGGAGACAATAAATAACAGGTGGTCCTCTCATAATTAATAATTTTTTAAAAATATGTTGCCAACAACATTTTTAATTATAGCACAGTAAATCCACAACACATAACTAACACAACTCCAAACTTACCCACCCTCCCAACTCCACCCCATCAAAACAAAAACTGAACTTAACCAAAATTCTCCTCTTAACACCAGACGGTGACCAGCTCCTTGAAATAGGAAATGAATAGCTGCCACCTCGAGTAGAATCCTTTGGCCGACTCCCACATGATGTACTTGACCTTCTCTAAGTACTGAAAGTCCATAAAGGTCACTCAACCTGGACGAGGCAGAACCGGAGTCCTCCACCCAAGCAGAACTCGCCTCCGGACTATCAGTGAGGCATCTGACTCCACCCATGGTTGCAGCTCCGGAGAATCCCTGACACGGTGTTGAAGAAGGAGACCCAAAAGCTTTCGAGTTTAGGACATGACCACAACATGTGCGTATGATTCCCCAGCCCCAGAGAACATCGTTTACAGTGGTCCTCTATCCCTGGGAAAAACCCACTCATCCATGCCCTGGTCACCATCTTGAACTGTTATTCTTCGGGAGTTGGATTTTATCAACAGCTGCTAAAAATCATCAAACTTCCCTATCTATAAACATTTCCTCAAACCACTCCACCCCCTCCTTCCCCCTTAACCTGAATGAAGAATCCAAACCCACCGGCACAAAAAGATGATCTCTGCAGGTTGGGGCTGGCTAACATCAACATGGAGCCCAGCTTCAAATGTTGCCTGAACTACCTCCAAAGCCCAAACTCAACACCTCCACCCAACACCAAGGGCAATTTGGACATTAAGGGCAATTTATCATTGGCCAATTCACCTAACCCGCACATCTTTGGACTGTGGGAGGAAACCGGAGCACCCGGAGGAAACCCACGCAGACACGGGGAGGACGTGCAGACTCCGCACAGACAATGACCCAAGCCGGAATCGAACCTGGGACCATGGAGCTGTGAAGCAATTGCGCTATCCACAATGCTACCGTGCTGCCCTTAAGAACAAATAAATCTACACTATATCATTTTACCGTCATCCATGTACCTATCCAATAGCTGCTTGAAGGTCCCTAAGGTTTATCAAACATATCTAACAACAATGGGATCAGCTGATCCACAAACCTCTTACAGAATTCAGTAGGGAATCCGTCCGGGCCCAAAGGTTTACCTGTCTGCATGAAACCCACGCATTTCATGATGTCCTCCAGGCTTAACAGGGACTTCAAACTCCTCTCTTCTGTCCCGCTCCGCCACTGGGATTGTCAAGCCATCCAAAAATTCCATCATGGGCACCCTCTCCTCCAAGGGCTCCAATTTATAGAGCCTCAAATGCAGCATTGACCATCGTCACTCAAGTCCCTCACCCTGGAGGCAGCCTGCTGCCTCAAATAGTGTGCTAACAGGCGACTAGCCTTCTCCCCATATTCATAAAATATCCCCATACTCATAAAAAAGTGTCGCAGCGACTTTTTCCTCGGGTGGATGGAGCTGTTACAAGGGGGCATAACTATAAGTTCATGGTGGGAAATATAGGAGGGTTGTCAGAGGTAGGTTCTTTACTCAGAGTGGTTGGGGCGTGGAACGCACTCCCAGCTATGGTCGTGGAGTCGGACACTTTAGGAACTTTCAAGCGGTTACTGGATAGGCATATGGAGTGCACTAGAATGATTGGCAGTAGCTGATTCGATCTTAGTTTCAGACTAGTTCGGCACAACATCATGGGCCGAAGGGCCTGTACTGTGCTGTACAGTTCTATGTTAGTACACCCCCTTGACCGTTGAGAGCAGGTCAAATTCGATCTGCAAGTTCTTCCTACTCACCAACAACTCTGGCATCAGGGCAACTGAGTACTGGCGGTCGTCTCAAGGATGGAGTCCACTAACCGCTACCTCTCCACCCTTTCACTCACTCTTCTCCTTAAGTTCTTTGTAAGAGATTATCTCCCCACTAATGATCGCCTTCAGGGCTTCCCACAACGTGGAAGGAGAGATATCTCACTCTTCAAGTTAATGTACTCCCCAATGGCGAAGGATACCTCTCACAGAATCCCTTGTCCGCCAACAATGCCATATCCAGTCTCCACATGGTATCCAGTCTCCACA